>NC_092130.1:88707079-88869579 GCF_043159975.1 Macaca nemestrina | reverse complement strand
TCAATTCCAACATGATCTACCTGGAGATAGCATCAGATCCCACAGGGTGAGAGCTCAGTCCCCAGTACTGCACTCCCAGCCCCAGACACCAGTCACAAGTTTGGGTCTCCAGAATTTCTGACCGACCAACTTCAAGTTGGGGTTCCCATGACCTCCTCTTTGGGTTTGATTAATTTGCTGGGGCAGATCCCAGAACTCAGGGTGGCTCCCAGAATCCAGAATTCACTTTTACCAGCTTATGATAAAGGATATTGCAAAGGATACAGATGAAGAGACGTGTAGGTATGGAGGTATGGAGAAGGGGCATGGAGATTTCCTGCCTTCCCTGGTCATGCCACCCTCCAGGAACTTCCACATGTTCACCTGTTTGAAAACTCCATGAACCTGGTCCTCTTGAGCTTTTATGGAAGCTTCAAGATATAAGCATTCCTTCCGTCAGGGCACAGGATGGAACCCTCTCTCCAGAGGGTCTTAAGACCCACAATCAGAAAAGAGGGGGAAGATTAGAGTCCTGCCTAGGGGCAGGCACAAGGAGAGGGCAGGGAAACACAGAGAGATTCTGTTTCCTAAGGCTTGCTCCTGAAGCCTGACACACCCACATCATAACTCTCCTGATGCCTGCTCTCACCCCAAAGCAGCCCATCATTCAATCTTTAGATGTCTTAAGGAGGAGGGCAGTCAGAGCCCAGTCCACTATGTCACCCCACAGATATCATTGATTAAGCTCTCAATGTATTCTTGTTAAAAGGGGCACTTGTCCCTTACTCCTCCGTACTTGAATGGATGAGACTCACGCCACTCTAGTAGTTCTCTATCAAAATGTTACTCACAAATTTTCTCCCAACCCTTTTAAATCTTTCTTGTGGATATCGGTCACCCTTCGCAATGGCTCTGAGGAAGTGACAGTAAATGGACAACAGCATATTTTAGGTATCACAAAGAGTTAGTGGTGTTGGAGTTATTCATTTCCCTAGGAATCTGAGTCTAAATGCTCTGAAAAGACAGAGGATAATTCTATTACACCTACAAAGGTGCCACCAACAGAGAAACACTAAACAGTTCTAGGTCATTTTCTCTGAAGAATCCATATTTCTGCCTGGTATCTCACTTTGGTATTTTACATCTAGTGCATCTTGTGACCTGGGTATAAATTTAAAATCTTATGTGCAAATATGTTTTTAAGTGAAGTAAAACACATATTTTTAAGAGTAGTAAAATACATACTTTTAAGAGAGCTAACATGTAAGTTCTAGGACTTGGGAGTGGTAGCAGAGATGTTTCCCTAACATCCAGCTGGGGAAATCAGGAGAGGCCTCATGGAAATGGGCTTGAAAAGATGTTGACAGGTACAGGTATTTATAAGTGGTGGAAACAGGGCTATTTGTGCTGAACTCAGTCTTCATAACATACACATCATAAACCCAGATATAACATGCATTTACATAAATCTCTAAAGCAAAGATACTCTTGAGATTAATAGTTTACCAGTATAAAAAAGACCCATACACAGTGCTGTTTTATTGCCTAGATTTACACTACTATGCTCATTAGGTAATCTCTATACATACTGAGTTGTCTGGAAACTATGATTCACTCTCATCTTTGTTTTTCATGAGATTAGAAAAACTTTAGGGTCATTTTGAATGCATAATATCATTCTATCTTCATAACTATAGACTCCTTATAACGCAAGATATATTTCTGTAAGTGACTGAAAGAAATATATTTTTCCAGTTCAGAAAAAAATATATATTTCCATGCAGTATTATTTACATTAGGCCTTTTACGGCCTTAGGCACTTTAATTGTATGCCTTGCGATTGTGTCTTCTTTATTTCTCCTGGACTTTATTTTCCAGATACAACTCCCCATTATCATTACCAATGGGATACACTCAAAACTCCTTAGCAATGACTTTAAGGTCATATCTTTCTCGGAAGATTATATCTTGCACCTATCACCAGCCTCATCTCTAATTATTATCACTCAGTCCTCAATATGCTCTTTAAGCTATGATCATCTATTTGCAGTTTCCCATATAAAATGTTTTCTTTATCTGCACTTGGTGCATGATCACCTCTTCTACTAGCTTATCCCTCAATATTAAGGTCATTTAGGTGTCACTTTTTCTTAGACTATCTGCTCCCACTCCACTTTTGTGTTAAGAATCTCTTTCATTTTAACAACTTAAAATTTTATAATTGGTTCATTGTCTGTGTTCTCTCTACTAGACTTTACATTCCTTGAAGGGACAATGTATTGTTCACTTTGTGTTCTTGGAATGAGCATTGTGTCTAGCACAAGTCAAAGCTTAATAAAAAGTGGTAAAATAAGTAATTATATTAAGTTATTTGAATGAAAAAGCTACACAAAATAAAAGTAAAGTGAATTTTATATAATATCATACATTAACTTATTGTTTCAGCATTTCTTTTTATGTCTTAGTTCTGCATCTCATCACTCCAATTTCACTTTACAGCAAAAATTCTCTGAAGAAAGCCATGGTTTTGGATATAGTTTGTTCCCCTCAAAACTCATGTTGTAATTAGATCCCCAATGCAGCAGTGTTGGGGAATATGGGAGTCAAGTGAGAGGCATTTTGATCATGTGGGTGAACCCATTATGAATAGATTAATGACTCATGGCTTTGAGTAAATTCTTGCTCTCATGGGAATGGATTAGTTCCCATAAGGGTCAGTTGTTAGAAGAGTCTGGCTTCCTTGGTTTCTCTCTCTTACTTCCTCTCTTATCATGTGATTTTGTTGCATGCACCTGTATTCTCCTTTCACTTTCATCATAAACTTCTCAGTCTGCAAAACTGTAAGCTAAACAAACCTCTTTAATTTGTAAATTACCCAGTTTCATATGTCCTGTTACAGCAACACTAAATGGAATCAGATAGAAAATTAGTACCAGAAGTGGGGTGTTATTATACAGATACCTTAAAAAATTAGGAGCAACTTTGAAAGTGGGCAATAAGCAGTGGTTGAAGAAATTTAGAGGTGCAGACTAGAAAAAGTCTGCATTGCCATAAATGGAACATTAAGGGTGTTCTGATGAGGGCTCAGAAGAAGACAAAAAGACAAGGAAAAATTCAGAACTTCTTACAGATTGACTAAATTGCCATAACCAAGATTTTGATAGAAATACATGTAGTAAGGCCATTCTAATGAGGTATTTGATGGAAATGAGGAACAGGATTCTGGGAACAAGAGAAAAGGCCATTCTTGCTACAT
Source organism: Macaca nemestrina (assembly GCF_043159975.1). Lineage (NCBI taxonomy): Eukaryota > Metazoa > Chordata > Mammalia > Primates > Cercopithecidae > Macaca > Macaca nemestrina. The sequence continues at coordinate 88,866,344 of NC_092130.1, read as the reverse complement.
TATAGCAAAGAATTTGCCTGCATGTGTCTATGCCTTAGGGCTTTATGGAATGTAAAACTTAAGAGTGATTTTCTAGTATCTGACAGAAAAAATTCCTAAGCAGTGAAGTGCTCAAGAAGCTACATGGTCACCTTTAACATCTTATGCTAAGTTATGGCAACAAAAGGATGACCTAAAAGCAAAATTTATAATTAAAGGGGAAGCAAGGCATAGGAATTGGAAAAACTCATGGCCTGGCCATGTAGTAGAAAATAAAAGGGCATTTTCAAGAAAGGAATCCAAGGGTTTGGCTGAGAGACCACTTGCTAAAAAGATTAGCACGGCAAAAAGGAAGCCAAGTTCTGATAGTCAAAATAATGGGGAAAAGGCCTTAAAGGCATTTCAGAAATCTTTGAGATTTTCTCTCCTATCACAGGCCTAGAATCCTAGGAAGGCAGCATGGTTTGCAGGGATGGGCCCAGAGTGCTGCTACTCACCCTATCCTGATCACTGTAGCAGCAGCAGCCATGGCTCAAGCAGCCCCAAGCACGGCTCATGCTGCTGCTCCAGAGAACACAGGAAGTAAGCCTTGATGGCTTCCACATGGGGTATTAACTTTACAAGCCCATAGAATGCAAGAGCTGTGAAGGTGTGAATTCCTCCATCCAGATTTCAAAAAAACGTATGGAAAAGCCTGTAGGCCCAGGCAGAGACTTGTTGCAGGAGTGGAACCATTTCAGAAAGCCTTTAATGGGCAATGCCAAGTGGAAATGGGGGTCAGAGCTGCCAAAGAGAGCCTCCCCTGGGACAATCGCCAATGAACACAGAGGCAAACCATCCCTGGGATCCTAGAATTGTAGAGCCACTGCAGCATGCAGACTCAGCCTGTAAAGGTTGCTGGCAATGAACTTTAGCCCATGAGAACAGCCAAGAGGACTGTGCCCAGCAAAGCTATGGGGGCAGGGCTGCCTGAGGCCTTGGAAGACCATCCTTGGCATCAGTGTACATAGCGTGTGGAACATGAAATCAAAAGAGATTATTCTAGAACTTTAAGATGTAACATCTGCTCTGCTGGGTAAAGGACTTGCTTGAAGCCTATAACTTCTTTTTTTCTTTGGCCTACTTCTTCCTTTTGGAATAGAAATGCCTATCCTATGTATGTTCTACTATTGTAACATGGAAGTAAATAAACTTTTTTTTTTTTAATAGGCTCATAGCTGGACTTTAGACTTTTAACTTGATACTGAAACAAGTTAAGACTTTTGGAACTATTGGATTTGAAATGATGGTATTTCGTATGTGAAAAGACATGAGTTTTGAGGGGGCCAGGGGCAGAATGCTATGGTTTGCATGTGGTTTGTCTCACCAAAACTCATGCTGAAATTTGATCCACAATGTGGCAGTATTGGGAAGTGGGGCCTAATGAAAGATAATTGATCTTGGGGGTGGATTCCTTACAAATAGATTAATGTCCTCTCTTGGGGATATGTAAATTAGTGATCTCACAGGAATGGATTAGTTCTTGAAAGAGTGAGTTGTTTAAAAAAAAGTCTGAAAACTCTGGCTTCTTGGGTTTCTCTCTCTTGCTTCCTTTCTTGCCACATGATCTGTTTGCATGTATCCATCTTGTACCCATCTTCATCTTCTGCTTTCTGCCGTGAATTCAAGCAGCATGCCCTTGAACTTTCCAGCCTGTAGAACTGTGAGTTAATTAACCTCTTTTCTTTATAAATTGCCAAGTCTCAAGTATTATGTTATGGCAACACTAAATGGACTAAAAGATCTTAAATTATATTGTAAATGTTTATCATGCTCAAATAGTTTCTAAGAATATAGTAAAATATCTTTTTAAAGTTAGAAGAGGGATAATGTGAAAGAAGTTTAAGTATTCTATTTAAAAAAATTTTAAAGAATCAAATTGACTTCAATATTCTGATATCCTCGACTTTATAAAAGATCTAAACAATTGGTCTTTAAACTTTAGAACTTTTCAGTTACATAAATTTACAGAGATATTTTCAAATGTGTATATATACTATCTATATGTACAGAAATTATGTAAATGTATGTAAATATGTATACATATGTACAGGCATACAGAGACAAGAGAAGAGGAGAAAAGGAGAGAAGAAGAGAGTAGAGGAAAAACTTTCTGCACATGAGTAGACAGAAAGGGGAAAAAGAGATGGACTCACAAAACTGTAAAGATCCATATATTCTCCAGTGAATTAGAAGAGCTTTTAACACTAGCAGTATTTGGGCCTTGAGGAAATCCCTCTGTGGGTTTCTGATAGAAAATAATAGATAATAGGATTTACTTCCACAAGGGAAGCACAGGGTAGCCACCTTGATCTTCCATTTCACACAGGCTTTGTAATTGTGTGTTACTCTTGAGGAGTTTGATTTTATTTTAAAATTGCATTTCCACAATGCAAAAGAAAAAAAAATCTAAAATGGTAAAGGAGATAACTTCGTTAAGCTTTCACCAAATAGTTTCTCTTTCCCTCATTATTTTGTAAGTGACTAAATCTTAAGGTTAGGGAGATTTTCCAATTAGGAAACCTAATGAGAGAATGCATATCCCTGAAGATCTTGGGTTAAATATATTGATATGTTAATTACATGGATAGATGATAGTGATATCAATGATACATTCAAGAAAACTTGTATTGTTTTATCTACAAATATATAGAACTTTAATAATTAAATTGGATTACATAAGAATGATCATCTATAGGGACTAACACTAGGATACTGCAGCTGCTGAATGTTGCTGACATGGTACCTGTTGGATGCTATGGGTTTTCATGGTGCTTTGATGAAATCGTCAGATATCATTGATGTCTATCTGGACGATCATTTCTAAGCACTTAATATTGCCATTGTATTGTTTCAAATACATCGTTGGTATACCCCTAAAAATTCCTTCTGGCCATTTTGTTATCCTTTCTCAACTTTAATAACCATGTGCTTTCCTTCATTATTATATAACACCTCAAATTCTTGAGCATGGAGTACTGGTCCTACAAGTGTATTCTAAATGTAAGAGGTTCAACTTTCTGCTTACAGTCTGAAGGATACATTGCTGCCCACACCAAAAAGGCCTCAGCTATTACTTTAAGTACATGTGGCTTATTACTACATTGTGGGTCTGACAGCACACTTTTATTTTTTTTTGTCTTTTACCTCTGCAGTTATAGCACCTGAGAAACATTAAAAGAGCAAAGGAATGTACCATAGATTTATTACAGTGATCTATCCTTCCTTTGGCACCCCCCGACCCCACGTACTGTTAAATTGTTCTCTCCTTATAAAATAATAAAACTTAAACTAATCTCTAAATTTCTGAATTCTATTGTGTCTGGGGCTATACAGTGCATAAACTGAATATTTCTAACCTTCTTAAAGCATATCTGTTATTTTATAGGACAAGTTTTATATGAAATATCATATATATATATATATTTCACTTTAGTCAGCACAGTTCTTAGCAGTAATAGGTACTGGACTCAAAAATGACTTATTGCTTACCTGCCATTTTGATCAAAGTATGAAAGTGTATTGATTTATATTGTACTTATTTTGCAAGTAGTGCTGTGCAAATAGTAACATACCTTATTGTTTTAAGAATCTGATGAGTTATATTCTATTGTTAACTCCACTTTATAGGTGTGGAACTGAGGTTTAGAAGTTAAGTAGCTTACCCAAGGTCACACTGTTTAAGGAGAAGAATAAGGATTAAAAGTCAGGCTCTCTAGCTCCAGATGCCATGCTCTTAACCACTAAAATATGCGCCCCATATATTCCCATACTAGGTGGTATATCTCTCATCTATTATTAACATTATAGTCTCTTCCTTTAACATCTTTAATATTGGTGATGGTTACTTGATTTGCATTACAAATTTTAACCATACTGAAAAATAAGGTGAGTTTCCAGAGAAATTAACTTTCACAAGACTACTTTACTGAATTAAACCAGTGTTCTGAAACAAATCCCAGATTTTTCACCTTGTGTTGTATGACCTTCTGAGGTAGCACTGATCCCATTTTCAACTGGCATTCTCTAGACCCTATGCTGAGGGATTTTGATATTACAGTGCAAATGACACCCAAATTACTTTAGAAACAAAACAATCTCAATGAATAGGTATTCCTTAGGACAAATTTATAGGCCAAGCAGTGAAACCAGTGTAGTAAAGGTTTAATTTGATCAGAAAAGCATAAGGTCCTTAAAATTGGCATCAATGACTTGTATTTGAGCTTTTATATTTATATAAAAATGGAAAGTAAGGCCTTGGACATTCTCAACCAGGTGAGCAGAGGTAACTGACCTCTATTTAAACTGTACCCTCAATCAAATGAAGAAAATATATGTTTTTCCTTAATAATGCTTTAAGATGAAAAAATATTTTATCTAATAATGTTATATTGACACCAATATTATTTTGGCCAGTATTGGGACACTATAAGTTTTTTATTCTTTACCTTCAAATTTTCTGTCAAGATATTTTAGTTACCCTCTCATATACAGTATATGACTGTTGTAGACAGAATAATGGCCCCAAATATTTCTACAATCGAATCTCCAAAACCTATGGATGTACTACCATGCATGGCAAAACAATATATGCTTGAAATTATGCATCTTGAGATAGGATGATTAATATGTATTATCAGGTTAGGTCCAATTTAAACACATGATTTCTTAAAAGCAGAGAAACTTTCCCGGCTGTGGCCAGAGAGTGGTAGAGTGGTAGAAGGAGGATCAAAGAGATGCAACATGAGAAGGACTTAATTCACCATTTCTGACTTTTGAGATGAAGGAATGGGGCCATAAGCCAAGGAATATTGAAAGCCTCTATAAGCTAGAAAAGGAAAGAAAATGACTTCACCTATGGAGCCTCCAAAAGAAACAAGGCTATACCATGAACCATGAGATTCGTGTTAGCCTTAGGACCTGTAGAATTGTAAGATAATACATTTGTATGGTCTTAAGCCACTATGTTTGTGGTAATTCATTACAGCAGTAATGGAAAACCAACATGATTGCTGTTTGCTGTGTATTTTATATCTCGTGTGAGAAGTTCAATTTTAAAAAATTGGAATATTAAATGTATTTACACATATTGTAAAAGCTGATTTACTCAAATTTATTTTTAGAAAATAGATTCTGATCTCCATCTACCAGTTAACTTATTTGCTTATTTGTTTTTGTCATTTTGTTTTCTTTTCCTGACTTCAGCTAAGTAAGTCTTTCTTTATTAGTAAATTAAATGTACATGGATTAAACTGTCCAGTCAAAAAGCAGAGATTGACAGCATGGCATTTTAAAATATGATTGAACTATATAATGTCTACAAGCAACTCACTTTCAATGCAAGACACAAACAGGTTGAAACCAAAAGGATGAAAAAAAATATTGGATGCATATGGTAGCCATAAGAGAGTTTGAGTGACTATAGTAATATCAGACAAGATATATTTTAACATAAAACCTGTTACAGGAAACAAAGAAGACATTATAATTGACCCTCAAACAACATTGGAGATAGAAGAACCAATCCTTATGGAGTTGTAAATTTAAATATAACTTTTGACTCTCCAGTAATTGAACTACTAACAGCCTACTGTTGGCAACACTTACTTTATATGTTAACTTATTCTATATTGTTTTCTTATAATACAGTATGCTAAAGAAGAGAATGTTACAAGAAACTCAAAAGAAAGAGAAAATATATTTACTATTCATTAAGTTGAAATGGATCATCGTAAATGTCTTCATTCTCATTGTCTTCACATTGGGTAGGCAGAAGAGAAGAAAGAGGAAGGGTTAATCTTGCTGTCTCAGGTGTAACAGAGGCAAAAAAAAAATGTGTAAGTGTATCTGTGCAGTTGAAACCTCTGTTGTGTAAGGGTAAATTACATATACTGATAAAAAAGTCAATTCGTCAAAAAGATACAAAAGCTACAAACATATGTACCAAATAAGACCTCAAAATAAATGAAACAAAAATTAATAGGATCAAAGACTGAAACAGACAGTATACACTAATATTTGGAGACTTGAATACATCACTCTTAATAATGGAAAAATGTAGACAGGAAATCAATAAGAAAATAGAGTACTTGAACAACATGATAAACCAACAAGACATAGCAGACACATATACAATACTCCAACTAGCAATAGTAGGGCATGATTTTTCCTCAAGTGTGCATGTAACAGTCTCCGGAAATGACAATACATTAGACCACAAAATAAATCTTAATACATTTAAAAACACTAAACTCATATTAAATATTTTCTTTGATCACAAAAAAAGCAGTGAAATCAAAAGATACTTTTTGAAAACGTACAAAATACTGACAAACATCTAACTATACCAACAAAACCAGAGAGAAGATGATAACTAAAATCAGAAATGAAAGGGGTGACATTACTACTGATCTTAGAGAAACAAAAAGAGTTATAACAGAGTACTATGGACAACTATATGCCAAAAAATTAGATAGCCAAGACAAAATACACAAATTCCTAGGAATACACAAATTACCTAAACTGACTCAAGAAAAAGCAGGAAATATTAACATATCTAGAACAAGCAAAATGATTGAATCAGTAATCAAAAAATCTCAACAAAGAAAAGTCCAGGACAAGATAACTTCTCTGGTACATTATATCTAGCATTTAAAGAAGAATTAATAACAATCCTTCTCAAACTCTTACAGTAAATGGAAGAGAAGAATACACTTCCTAACTCATTCTGTGAGGCTAGCATTACCTTGATACCAAAGCCATATAAAGACATCAGAAGAAAAAATTTACAAAAAAAAAAATCCTTATTAATATAGACACAAAAATTCTCAATAAAATACTATAGATTCAATTGCAAAAGCGTGCTAAAAGAACTATAAACCATGACTAAGTGAGATTTATCCAAGAATGGAAGAATAGATCAACATACAAAAATCAATTAATTTAATACAGTACATTAATAGGACAAGAAAACATATGATCATTTCAATTGATGCAGAAAAGTCATGTAAGAAATTCAACACCATGTCGTGATAAAGAAAAAAACACTCCAGAAACTAGGAATAGAAGACACCATCTCAACATTATACAGGGTGTTTATGAAAAATCCACAGATAACATTACACTTCATGCTGAAAGAATAAGGGCTTTCCCTTTAAGGTCAAGAACAAGACAAGGATGCCTATTTTCACCACTGCTATTCAGTATTGCTTTAGATATTCTAGCCAGAATGACTTAGTCAAGAAAAAACACATGAAAGTCACACACTGAAAGTGAAGAAGTTAAGCTATTTCTGTTCACATATGATACTATCCTATAGATAGGAAGAATGAAAAAATAATCAAGAAATATACTAAAACTAATAAATACATTTAGCAAAGTTACAGGTTTCAAGACCAAGACACAAAAATCAGTTGTGTATCTATATGCTACTAATAAGCAGTCCAAAAGGAAAATTAAGAAAGAAATCTCATTTAGAATAATATCTAAAAGATTAAAATACATAGGAATAAATTTATCCAAAGAGATGAAAGACATGTACACAGACAACTTCACAAACATTCGTAATAAAAAATTAAAGGAGACATAATAAAAGGGAAGACATCCATGTTTTATGATTGGAAAATATGTTCTATTATCAGATGCTATTAGGATATTGATACAACCCAAAAAGTCTCCTGACTTTAATGTAAATTCTATGAAAATTCTAGTCACATTAATAGAAGGAATAGTGGGTGAGTTCTCACCAGATGTGATCGTTTCATGAGGGGATTCTCTCTTTGCTTAGCACTCATTCTCTCTCTTGCTGCCCTGTAAAGAGGTGCCTTCTGCCATGATTGTAAGTTTCCTGAGGCCTCTCCAACCCTGCAGAACTGTGAGTCAATTAAACCTCTTTCCTTTACAACTTACATAGTCTCAGGCAGTTCTTTACAGCAGCATGAGAATGGACTAATACACAATACTAACATTTGTATGGATCCATGAAAGACATTATATAGCTAATGCAACCTTGGGCATAAAGTACAAAGCTGGGGACATAATACTTCCTGATTACAAAATTATATTACTAGTACAAAGCTATAGTTATTGAAACAGTGTTGAAACTGGCATAAAAACACATAAACAAATGGAACAAGATAGAAAGCCCAGAAATATACCCACACATATAAAGTCAACTAATCTTTTTTAAAGGTGCCAGGAATGCACAATGAGAGAAGGACATTTTCTTTAATAATTGACCTTGGGAAAGCTGGCTATTCACATGGAAAACACTAAGATTGGACTCTTATTGTATTCCTTATCATACATACAAAAATCAACTCAAAATGGACTGAAGTTTTAAGCATAAATTCTGATACTGTAAAACTTCTAGAAGAAAATACAGGGGGAAAGGTCCTTGATACTGCTCTTGGCAATAATTTTTTTAGTATAACACCAAAAGCACAGACAATAAAAGCAGAAATAAACAGAATTACATCAAACTGAAGTTGTGGCACAGCAAGAGAAACAATAAATAATTTGAAAAGGAAACTCACAGAATGAGAGAAAATATTTGCAAACCACGTCTATAAAAAGGGATTAATGTACAAAATACATTGAAAATAACAATAGCAAAAAACAACCTTATTAAAAACTGAGCAAAACCCTAAATAGACTTTTTTTTTTTTCCAGTGAAAGCATACAAACGGCCAACAGGTGTATGGAAAGGTGCTCAAAATCACTAATCATCAGAGAAACACAAATTGAAACCATAATGAGATATCACCTCATTCCTATTATAATGGCTATTTTCAAAAGTCAAAAGACAATTGTTGGCAAGGAACTGGAGAAAATAGAGCTCCATACACTATTGATGGGATTATAGTTTAGTAAAGCCATTATAGAAAACAGTATGGTGGTTTCTCAAAATATGAAAAGTAGAACTATCCTATGACCCAGTAATTGTATATCTCAGTGTGTATTCAAAGAAAATGCAACCAGTTTCTTGAAGAGATATCTGCACACTCATGTTCATTGCAGCATTTTGCACAATAACCAAAATATAGAAACAATCTGTTTGTTGACAGATGAATGAGAAAAGATAATGTGGTGTGTTTCTGTGTGTGTGTGTGTGTTTCTATAAATTACACTATTGTTCCACCGTGTGTGTATATACATGTGCGCATGCACACACACGCGCGTGCACACACACACACACAGAGGAACACTGTTTAGCCTTTAAAAAAATAAATTATGTCACTTGTAACAATATGGCTGAACCTGGGAGACATTATGCTAAGTGAAATAAGTTAGGTTCAGAAAGACAAATACTGCCTGATCTCATTTATATGTGGAATCTTAAATAGTAAAACTCATAGAAATAGAGCAGAAGATTGGTTACCAGAGACAGAGGAGTTGGGGGAATGAAGACATGTTAGTCAAGAGATACCAGCTTTTAGTTATTAAATGACTAAGTTCCAGAGATCTAACATACAGCATGGTAACTACAGTTAATAATAATGTACAATATACTTTAAATTTGTTAAGAAATACATCGAAGTAGATCTTAAGTATTTACATCATACCAAAAACGTAACTATGTGAGGTGATAAATGTGTTAATTAGCTTGGTTGTATTTATCATTTCACAGTGTATACATGTATCAAAATATCACATTGTATTCCTTGAATATGTACAATTTTTGTCAATTATACTTTCATAAACCTGAAAAAAAAAGATAACAGCTTTCTTTGCAGAAATAGAAAATCCTATCCTCAAATTTATATAAAGTATCAAGGTACACCAAATAGACAAAAGAGTATTATCAAAGAACAAAGCTGAGGGACTTGTACTTCCCAGTTTCAAAATTTACTATAAAACAACAGAAATCAAAACGTCGAGGCACTGGCATAAGGAAAAACATGTAAACCAAGGGACTAGAATTGAGAGTTCATAAATAAACCATTATCTACAGCCAATTTATTTTTGACAAAGGTACTAAGCCTATTTGATAAGTAAAGAATAGTCTCTGACAGTTGGTGCAAGCACAACTGGATTTCCACAAGCCAAAGAAAAAAGCTGGACTCCTACCTCATAGTATATACATAACTAACTCAATATGGATCAGTTACCTAAACATAAGAGCTGAAAAACATAAAGCTGTTAGAGAAAATCACATAGGCAAATGTTCATGATCCTGGATTTGGCAACAAATTCTTAGGTATGACACCAAAAGGATGAGAAACAAAGAGGCATGAGCAAAAGCATGAGCAACAAAGAAATGTGACAATTACACACAGTGGAAGTATTATTTAGCCATAAAAAATGAAGTTCTTAATGCATGCTGCAATATAGATGAACACTGAAAACATTATGCTAAATGAAATAAACCAGAAACAAAAAGATAATTATAATATGATTCTTATATAAATTATATAAAATAGGCAAATTCATAGACACACAGAAAGTAGATGAGAAGTTAGCATGGGTTGGGAGTAGAAAAGAAAGAGAAAGTGTTGGGTGATGGGTACTGAGTTTCTGTTTGGGTGATGAAAGGTTTGGAAACAGACAGTGGTAATAGTTGCACAAGTTGAATCAATTTAGTGTCACTGAATTACATACTTAATATAATTAAAATACAAATTTTGTTGTATATATTTTACCACAATGAAATGTGTAAAGTAATATCATTTAAAATATGCTTGTATATATATAAAACAAATCTTAATGACTAGAGAAGAAACTTCTAGGCAGTGAGCCAGAGGTAATTAGGGTGTCAAGTGGATGTACGTTTTTGTTTTATGATTTTTTAACTATTTGAATGTTTACAAAGAAAATGTTACAATTTGTAATTTAAGAACAAACTAGACTATTTCATAATTTTGTGAATCATGACATGGATGGTCTCATACCATAAATTTAATGATAAAAATATGGAGTTAAAAGTATAAATACAATTTTTAAAGATTGATTACAGCTTAACTTGACATTTTTGTGATGACCTCATAGATAATGGGTGTCCTCTATTTTCTACAAAAGTATATTTCCTTGTTTTATTGTACTTTTCTATTTATTAATATATGTTCTTTATTGTATTCGGCATGTATTCATTCATCTCATGCTTATTGAGTACTAACTTAAGGCCAACCTCTGCACTGGCAACTTTCTCATCTGGTCATTCATTAAGTAGAAAGAGTTGGATATATACCTAAAACTAGATTTTTTATCCAACATTAGTAGACTCTTCCATTCCTTTGTCATTTATTGGCTATATTTTTATTTTGACTCAGTCTCTACTAAGGTAGACAGATTCAAATGCTACTAATTTTACTGAAGTATTAGAATTGAACCACTTGGTCAGAAACATTCACTATGAATGTTAGATAAAACTTACATCTTCAAAATTATATTTGGAATGACATGAGAACTTGATATTAACTTGAGATGATTTGCAACATTCTCTATGAAACTCAAGGCATATTGTTCAGGAGATAGTAAATCTCTCTTAGTCCATTTTCTGCTGCTGTAACAAATACCACAGCATTGATAATTTATAAAGAAAAGAGATTTATTTGGCTTACATATCTGGAGGCTGGGAAGTTCAAGAGAATGAATCCAGCATCTGTCAAGGGCCTCACCCCATGATGGAAGGGCAAGCCAGCACATGAGACAGAGAGAGAAATGGGGTCAAATATATCCTTTTATCAAGAGCCCACTCTGGTGATAATAGCATTCATTCATTCATGAAGATTGAGCTCTCATGAACTAATCACCACTTAAGACCTCACTCCCAATACTGGTAAAATGGCAATTCAATCTCAATGTAAGTTTTGGTGGGAATATTCAAACTATAGCACTTCCCTTTAAAATAGGTCTTGTAGTGGTTTTTAATACAGAGATAAAGTAAATCACCATCAATACTTACACATACAGACTGGAGTTTGGGGAAAAATGATTTCTACTTTCATTTTCCATTCACAGAATAAATTCTACCACTAGAGTTAGGATGCTTTTAAAATTAAAAAATGGAATACTAATTCTAGAAAGAACACTACAAAGAATGTTTTTTCAAATGAAGAAGCAAAAACTTCAAGAGGGCAAGGACTGGCTCCCTGCGGTGGGACTTGAACAACTGTCTCCTGAAGGCTAAATTAAGACTCTAAGACTCAATGTTGGAATGTAGGAACCACACTAATATTCCAGCCTTTGCTTATTTTTATTCTACCCCTGTAAACATGTTGCCCACAAAGTAGGAAAGATACAGCAAAGCTGAGGCAGATATATCACAAAAGAAACCTACAATTTGGTATTTTTTTTGCAGGGCAAAATCTTCATGCACAGATCTCTTCTGAACGTGGAATGTGTATTCAAAGGAACACTAATATTTTTTACCTTTTAGACCATCTTTTCATACCAGGCTATGTAATTTCTAACAAAGGCCATGTTTGCGCCAAGTATCTCCTCTGTTTTCTTATGGGCGACTTCATTACTGGATTCAGGTTGCTCTAGTTTTCCTTATTATTAAGGACAAAATTACATTTAATGTGCAAGAGAAGACTTATCAGAATGTTAATATAAGTAATTTTAATTCAAACAATGCTAAGTTATTTATTTAGCTCTTTTTCAAATAGTTCCAGAAAAGACCAGAGAACTAGGTCTTGACACATTGCACTGACTTCACACAATCACACAGCATGCATCTAGGCACTGGTTTTAAAATGAAGAGCCTCCTTGTGACAGCTAAATTCCAAGGTTGTGGTTTTGAAAATATAAAACCATTATTATTTTATTCTTTATCCCCTTCCATACCATTATATCTTCTGCTTCTCCTGCCCAATTTACAAGAATCTAGACTTCGAAAGACAGTACAACAACAACAATGGCCTTAACTAGCATCCATTTACATTATTTATATTTTATAAGGCAAAAATTAACTGGCATGGTAGTCAAGATTATTGTGTAGTTAATATAAAAAATGAATAAACTGACACAACCCGATTTTTAAAAATCTGTGGCTATTTCTAATAATATTCTGCGTAGGATTTTTTTTTTTTCTTTAGGTGAAGACTAAAGCACCAACTGAGGAGAAAAGATTTTCAGTGTCAGTGAAGTTAAAACATGTCAGCAGCAGTTGCTTCTGTGAATATTGTCTCACATGAAAGGAAGGATGGATTGAATACATATCTGAAACAAGACAAGATTTTCCATCTGACCTCATTATGTGTTTCTCTGGAGTGCATCCCTGGGTTTCTGCCTGAACTGAAATGTGTTGTGGGGAAACCAAATATAAAACAGCTCGGTACTGCCATAACTGACGTGTCTTAATAAGATGGGGTATTTACTGTTTTGCCACAGTCCTCTCTTAACTCTAAAAGTCATTATGATGTGCTAGATCCCTTTGTTAAAGCAATCCCCTTAAGTGAAGGCATGTACTAATGAAAAGGTTTACGCTACACGGCTGGAAACAAAGATGAAGTAGCATTACTGTATATAACAGAGATTTATATTGAGAAATATTTATGGAAAGATTTTGAGAAACTTGACTGTTGTATTTTTATAAATAATTAAACATACAAATTATCATTGTTACAATACAGCCAGTTTCCTTTTCTGTGAGCATTGGTGATGGATTCAAAAATATATTGATTCCAAGAATTTTATAGCATTTTTCATTGCTCTTAGTAAGACTAGAAAATTTTTCACAGGTCAGAATAGAGAACTTTCCCCTAGATTAACTTTGTGTCACACAGACAGATTTTCTTTATTCTAATGTATCATGAAGAAAGGCATAATGTCTTTCAGTTTTATTTGTACAAGGGTTTACATGCATATATGAGTATATATATTTACATCTATCATACTAATGGCTAAAGAAATATGTCTTTATATTACCATATGTGTATAAACATGTTTTTATACATATATATATATACGCACACTATGATTCCATTTTTCAAAATATAGTGAATGTAAGGATAATATTAGTTACAACTCCAACACCTACCACCACTAAAATATGTTTTAATAACCTTTGAGTTATTCTGTAAATTAAATTACCATTATATCTAAGAGTGAATCAAAGGCAATATACTATTCAAAAAGTTAATTGCATAGATCTCCATATATATAGATGTAAATTTATATATAATGTAGATATAGTGAGATGCATTATTTTGGGAAATAAATATCACTCCTCTGTGTTTATTTATACTAAATAATTTGGCAAACATTTTAGATTTTTAGTTGCTCTAGCAACACACCATTAGATCAATTTTCCAATGTTGTATATTTTATAAAACAGCAAGTACAAAACTATAGATGTGATAAATAAGCTAACTTAGACAAGTTTTCAGGATTCAATAGAATCATTTGGTCAATATGTTCAGCATGGACTCTAAACATTTCTGGCACACAAGGAAACTTTTAAATTTGCCACCTGAGGAGAACTATTCCTTTGGAAATTGAAATGCTGTGTAATCTGTGACACTTTTACTTTATTAAAAAAAACTTTTTTTTATTTAAACATCAAAGAATTATGAAATACGTACTGCATTCTTAACATTTTGCTTAAAGCTAGGGATGCAGAGATTAAGGGGAGGTCCCTACGTTCAAGAGGCCACCTGTCAACTACAGAGCTCACTTCCTAGTATTAAACTGTTGTGAGCAACCAAATTAAAAACTTACATGCATGATAGTTCACCTTCTAAGAAGTAGAGCTAAATGTTACCTCCTTTGAGGTACGAGTAATTCCCAAATACTAGAGTAGGGAAAGGAGTTTTTTATTAGTGGGGAAACCTGATAAACCTGCCTTTACCAAGTGATGAAGGTTAATCTTATCAGTCGTGTTGATGTAGCTATCATGTTCCCCTACTATAATGTGATGAGAAAAATTTTCACCTCTCTGGTATTCTTTCCAAAAAGTTATATCCTGACTAATCTGAGAAAAAAAAATTAGACCAACCTAGATTGGGTGATGGTTCAACAGGATACCTAGCCAGTAACCCTCAAGACTGTCAAGGTTATGAAAAACAAAGAAAGCCTAAGAATCTTTCACAGGCCATTGGAGCTTGGGGAGCCAAGATAACCCAATGCAAGGTGGTACTCCAAATTAGACCTGGAACATAAAGAGGACATTAAGGACTAACTGGTGAAATGTAAATAAAGTCTGGAGTTCTGTTGAAAAATGAAACAATTTATATATAACTTTAAAGTCTAACAATTAGGTCTGTTACAGTAGAAAAGATAAACTGTAATTTTATCAACAGCAGATCAAGTAAAAACTATCCAGTTGTCAAGAATGAGGGAAACTTAGCGCTCCAATAGCCAGACTAATGTCACCCAAGTATTGTGTCACAGATTGCAACATGTGAATCTACAATTAAGGATCTTGAAACCTCTTTGACCATTGTTTTGCAAACTCTTTTTTGCAGAACACTAGGAGCTTCTCAGACAGCAGTATAGATGAGTGAGAAGACATGGCATTAGCCATGCACCTATCTCCAATTTAGCATAATATTTTATTTCACAAGAAGAATCCATGGCTTAGAAAAAATGCAAGAAAATCAGGATGAAAAAATCAGTAACCTAGAGAGGTGCTTATTAAATGTCAATGGGTATACACATCACAGGACATCTTTAAAGGCCAATATTGATTCAGTAGTTCTGGGGGGGAGCCTGAAATTCTGCTTTTATGATGAGTAATGCCTATCCTAGGAGATGAAGATGTTGCTTGTCAGAGAAAAACACTGAAAGCAGGAGGGATCTAGCTCAAATGTTAAACTGTTCTCATGTCAGTACGTTTCATAGAGGAAAGTTTGCTGTTCTTTTTAATGGGTTTTATTACTTCGATAGCAACAGTCAAAATCCTTCACAGTTGGTGAGTTGGAAAAAATTGTGAAAACTGAGTTTTTTAAACTACAGTTCTCTCCATACCTCATCCTTCAGTCCCCTTAATCTAACTCATATATATTTTAACAACCTCCAGAACCACACCTTACTCAGCCAAGTCCTCTATCTAGACTATCCTCTCATCATGTCGCTCTATAACCTGCGATTTCAACAATGAATTTGGATCCAATTGAGATGTTCTTCTGCCAGTTGTACTTTATCATACTCCATGTCAACCCAAGCATTAGGTAGTATGCACTATCAATTACATCTTTCTAGAAAAAGGGAAGAAAATTGATGCTTTGGATTTGTAAAAATCCATGCTTTTGTGTTATATCTAGGCTCTTACCTGCCCACTCACATTTTAAAAATGTACTTCATATTGGCCCTTAATACATTCCCCACAGGATTGTTCCAACCTTTCTTCTCTCTCAGAGGTCATATTTTATTCCAAAACATTGAGCACTTGATCTTATTTTCCACTTCTCAAGACTGAGATTCTTGAACTCAAAATATCTTTCCCCCATCCTGATATTCCTTCAAACTACCGCACATCGCATTTCCTTCAGAACTATGCACACGCTCACTAAATGCTGAGTGGTTATTACTACCTACCTTTGACTAATACTGTTCTCCAGAAGGTGACCAATGATCAATTTCCAATTCTAATGGCATTTTCTCTGCTTTCTTAAGGATCTGACACAGTAAGATAGCTGCTTTTAGAAGTATTCGGGGGCTTTTTCAATTTCAGATTGTTCTCATAGGTTTTCTGAGCTTCTATCTTGTTCTTTATATCTCCCTTGCTACCTTTAAAAAAAGTTACTGTAAAAGTAATTTGTAAACTTGTGTTTGAAATCAGAGGTCTAACTCTCTGGTTTTAAATCTCTCTGGTTTTAAATCACTGACATTACCAGAATCAGTTCCCCATTCTTTCAACAGAGTTTTGCTGACACTCACTCACTCATAGACACACTACTATTTTCTAGCTTTCTGATTTTGAGCAAGTTTGCTTCACTTTATGAGCTCTAATATTTTTCTCTCAAAAATAATGATAATAATGACCATTACATCACATTTCTGGTTTATGAATTGAATGAGATAATATATGCAAAATAGCTAGACCTGTGTCTGACAGTCAGTAATGCTAGATAAATTGTCAGTTATTAATATTACATATCTGCAGTCGTTCTTTTGGATAGCTTGTCTGATCTCATTTTATCTTTATATAATCTTATATCTATATCTATTTCTAACCCAGTTTCTTGGTATCAGAATTATCTCGCTATATAACTCAGTTTCTAGATGACAATTGGAACCGGATAATTCTTTGTTGTGGGGAGCTGTCCTGTGCACTGTGAAATGTTTGGCAATATTTCTAGCCTTTACCCACCAGATGCCAGTAGCAACTCCCAGTTGCAACAATGAAAACTGTCTCCAAATATCACCAAATGTCCTCTGGGGTCCAAAAGCGCACCTGGTTGAGAACCATTCTTCTAATCTTTTTTAAGGATATGCTTATATGGATGCTTCTTTGATGCCTCAACATATGGCCAAAGGTAAATGTATCATATTCTCAATAAACAAGTTTCGTATACTGTTTTATCTACTTTCCTAAGTAGCCATAATGGAAAACACATAGTAATCTTGACTTTCCTCCCCCTTGCTTTCTACAGTTAGTCTAGTAAATTGTGTTGAATATGCAATCCCAATTTTCTCACCATTTATCCCTTGTGCATTCTCACTGACATTACCAGAATCAGTTCCTCATTCTTTCAGCAGAGTTTTGCTGACACTCACTCAATCATAGACACACTCCAGTGACAATAAGACAGAGTCATCATGGGCCTTGTATTTTAGTGGGGTAAATAGGTAATCAACAAGTAAATAGATTAATAAATTGTATCCTTTTGAGTAATAATATATGCATGAAGAAAATAAAGCAGAGTAAGGGGATAGAAGATGAATAAAAGATGGCATTTTAATTAGTGTATTGGTAAAGATGTCTTAGGCAAGGCAAAATTCCATCTCCCTTCTGTGAAGAACCTAACCATGCAAAGATCTGGGAATGGCAGGGGGCAGACATAACAGCTTTAAAGTGGTAATGGACTTAGCACTTACAAGAAAGAGCAGTGAGGTCATAGTATTGAAGGTTACTCAATTATGTGGGTGTTCGTCTAGGTTAGATTTAAAGGGAAAATGGAATCAGGTATAGATGCACAAACGAAAATCCTAGATGTCACCAAAAATGTAATGAGCATGAGATGGATCTAAAGTGATAAAATTTTAGCAAGTCACTTGATTTCTCTGATTTTCATATTTTTAATTACCTTGATTTTTAGCTGACTCTAAAACTTAATTATGCATTGTGTTGGGATTGTGTATAAAATATAAATTTTAACCAAATGTATTCATGTATTCTATAAAAATTCACCATTTATGAAAGTTATGTTCAAGTTCTAGATTCAAAGAAGCCAATGTTCCTGTTAGCTTTATAAAACTGAGGAACATCTGTACATAAATATATATCTCAAGATATTTCAAAAGCATTTGAAAGACATATTTTCATATAATTAGACAGCATTAGAATTATCCATTAAAAATATGTGAATTTTAGTCTAATGCTCTTAAAATTCACTTAAAAAATTCTAAGCATGAGGTCAGAAAAGTAATTTCAGCATAACAATTACACATGGCAGTTACGTTGTATAAGTCATTTAACATGTAACATACTTTTAAAAATTAACATAGTCCAAAAAATTAGCTCCAAATGTTAGCAATGCCCAAACAACAACTAAAATTAAGGGTGTGTCAATGCTTTGCCTTCAAATATTATTTTTTGCCCCCTCCAAACTCTCCTTGCTCCTACTTTAAGAGTTTGTTGCTCAAATGCTAAAACTGCTTATATTTGTTGTTGTTGTTGTTTTAAAGTTGCTTAGGATACATTTTGTTTAATCATTTTTGTTTGTGTGTCTGTTTGTTTTGTGGTGTTTGTTATGTTACCCTTGATTATTAGACTTGGAACATAATCTAGGAGTTATGTGTGCTCAATTTCTAGAGATCCTGGAGTGAACTAAGGACAGAGTGGCAGACTTAATTTAGAAATCTCCAATTTCTTTTATTCTTAAGTCAAATCCTTAGCTCTATTCTAACATAGACCTTTATATTTACAGATGCCCTTATTAACCCTTTTGCTGTAGAGACAGATACCTTCTGTTTCTATTAGTCCCCACCAGATTAAATTACTTGCATCATGTCTCTATTACGCCTCCACTTGAGCTAGCGCTATGTAGCAAAACAACACTGGTAGGGAGTGAATGGTTATCAAGAGAAAGTTTACTTTCAGTGTTAAGAATTAATTTAGCTGAATTGGTGCAGTGAAAGTGGTAAACACAATCCCCTCACTGTTGTTTGTCAGGGTGTGTTATATCACCCTGGATTGCTATGTCAATAATCTGCCTGGCCTGCAAGCTAAAAATCTAAGATTGCTCGGATGACTGACAGGCTGGAGATAGCTGATAATTCTAAGGAATTGGAGGTGTAAAATCTTTAAGGACCACGTCTACAGTATAAATGCCAGGGTATCTCCACATCACTCTGTACTTACAAAGGCAACAGCATTGTTAATGGCAGCCTGTCTGTCCATCAAGTTTGTTACCGGCGGATTTATCCCTCTTTCACTCCTTATCTTTCTTTGCTGTGTTTATTTCGAAACCAGCTGCAGAATAAATTGCCTCTTGTCTTCACCTCCTACACTGAGTACAATGATATGTTCTGTAAAGCTTAAAATCATGGTGTTTTTCAAGCACTCCTTTTTTCAGAACACTGACTTCTAATTTTGTTTGTTTATGAATATGTATTATTTATCTTGTGGGGGCTTTTAAAACACTAAAAATGACTCTTAATTTACTGGGTGAATGCTCAGGATCTAGATAAAGATATGTGTGTGGTATTTCACAGAGAAAAAATAGAATAATTAATATAATCATTTTGTTATTGTTTTGAATAATTAATTAGATCTGATCTGTTTTCATCAAACAGTTAAAATTAAAAGGCAGCCAATTTCAGAGCAAATAGCACATTTCTATTAATTGACTTCAGGAATTTAGTGAAGTTTAAAGTACCCCTCCCTTATGCACATCTGCCCAGCTGCACTTTTCTAATTTATGACCAGAGGAAAGAAGATAATTGTAGCTCGGCAGACTTAAGGATCAAGATTAGAGTTTACAAAAAATGTCCAAGTTCTGCAGCAACCCAAACCCTCCCACACTGATGGTGGGTGTACAGTTTGAGACAACCACTTTGGAAAACGCTTGGCTAAACCTACTAAAGATGATTATACACACACTTTATGAACCAACAACTCCTCTCCCAAAGATAGACAGGTATGCATTCTCCAAAAGACATAAAAGAACCTAAACAACTACTTGTAAAAGGCAAGAAAAATGCCCATAAAATATGAACAATTGCATGTATGCATACTATTTTTAATATAGATAAAATAAAACAACTAAGCATTGATCAACACTAGAATGGATAAATTGTATTATATATTCATCCAACGGAGTACCACATAGCAATGAAAATGAAGAAACTGCAGCTATACATGTTACATAGACGAATCTCACAAACATAATGTTGAGCCAAAGAAGCCAAACATATACACTGAGTGATTCTGTTTACATAAAATTCAGACCTATATCTACCTAATCAGAACAGAGGTGATTCTTGGGGTGATTTGGGCTGAAGAGAGCCCTGGGATTCTGCCACTGTTTTATGTCTTCATATGGGTGCCAGTTATATGTTGGGTGTGTTTATTTGCTGATTTAATCAATATGTACACTTACTATTTGTGAACTTGTCTGCATCTATGTTAGTACTTAAAAAAAAAAAAAAACTTTAACATTAAAAAAGCATCCAAGTTTTCAGGCAGTGCTTGCAACTACACACTAAATTATATTTCTTTCTAGATGATATTTCTTGGTTATTTGCAGAGGGAGATGAAAGTAAGAAAAAAGAGAGCAGCAGATAATCTGGGAAACGTGTGCATACACTAGATTGATCTGAGTAATAAAGAGTTCTCTGAAGATTAATCCATGCATATTTAGCACAGACACACACATATACTTGTGGATATATATTTAAATGAGCATTGTGGCTCCTATATTGGTGAGTAATGAGGGCAAATATTTGTCAATCATTTTGTAGCATAAAAAGTCCTTGAATTATGCTAAGTATTTGAACAGAAATATTCATTTTTGTTTGGACTGGATGTTATATGCAATATTACAAATATCATTCATTCATTCACAAAATATGGGAGCACATACATATCTGAGTTGAGCATTGTGCTAGGGTCAAGGATGTGGAAGTAAGATGCAGAGTCCTTGCCTCTATGTGGTACACAATGACCTTTTGTTCTCCAGAAGACCTATGAACTCCTTAATACAGATCAATATTTTAAATATCATCTCAGTATGTTCTATTGCCTATAGTACCTGACTCATGAAGTTGACCAATGGTTTATTTTCATTTCTAAAACATGACCCTCAGAAGCAATATTTGGCTACGATATATTTTAAATTAACTCTCTTCCTCTCTCTGGAGCTCCTGCCTCTCCCATTACTTTCCCCCCTTCTTGCCCTTTTCTCTTCAACCATGACATTAAAAAACACACAGAATATATTTGCTAATTTCAATTCATTTTATACCTGTGACAGTAATTAAATAAGGAAATTCATTACTATCATTACCATTATACTTTTATAATTACCATTGCTTTGATATAAAATAAATGAATAGTTAGAATAGAAATCTATTATCAAAATTATCTTGTATGTGAAAAAAAGATTTTATTCCTCCGAATGATGTTATCTTAAATTGTCAGGGTAACTGAAAGGTGAAGTTTCTAGAGTCTAAAATTTGATTTAATTTCAATTTAATATTTTGTTATCAAAACAAACTGGTACCATTCTAAATATCTGTTGTTTTGAATATTTTAGTAACTACTTTTTAATCTGGAAATGTTTTAAGAGTATTAACTCTATTTTCTCTTGAATAAACTTCCTTTTTTGGTTGAGCTATATTTATAACAAAGTAAAGTTAAATTTCTCTATAACTCTTTCTAGTATTGTCAGCTAATTCTACCTAACCATTGAACAAGCAATAATTATTTAATATGTACTAATGTTTTAAATAATGTCTGATGGCATCTCATCAATGTCAACTTTTTTAAAATCTTTAATGTTTGATCTTCGTAACTTTAAACATCCAAATGCTAAGAAGGTAAAAATTTTAATTTGCATCCATATATCTGTAGTGATATAATCAGAGAAGATTTGAAGCAAGCTTTTTATTCATAAAAATTTACTCTCTTTTCTCTGAATTACTTCACAAATCATATTGTAGGAGAACCTGTCAATAGACTAACCACTATGAAGACAATAGTTTTTATTCTTCGCAGGGCTCTTAGCAAATTTTAGAGTCTCTTGGGAATCTGCCTTCACCATAGGTATGATAATAGCAAATAATTTCAAAGCATTACTCCAAGAAAAGACACCAGTTGATTGTAGGAAGTGTTCTAATTAAAACCAATTTGGTAGCTCTTATGTTCTTATGAATACTAGCAGGTAATAATGACTAATAAGGCTTAACAAAGGAGGTGGAAGGGCATTCTAGATAAGAGAAAACAATATACATGGAAATGAGAAATGGGTCCAAGGAACTTTGATTAGTCCAATTTGGCAAACAAGCATAGCTTACCTAAACGACAGTGAGAGACAAGGATAGGTTAAGGAGCGATATAATGCTAGAATAAATAAATTTTGTCAGTGTTGAAAATATTTCAACATAAATATGACTTTTAAGAAATTATATTTTCAGATATTCCTCTAAAGACATTCAACCAGAACTAGCATGGGAAGACTTGAACAGAGGGAAACTCTTTATCGCTATAGAGAAGACTACAGGTGGCTGAGTGACTGTGTTAGTTTAGTGAAAGAATAGAGACAATATAAGACAGTATGAGTAAATGTAAGACTAAATCTTATTGACTTGTACATGCCAGGAATATATTTTTTAATATTTCTTATAAGAACTTGACAAAGCAACATATGCCATTGGATATAACACATAAAATATTTCACAATACCTAAGAAATATTCAATCTTTTTAATCTATATTCAAATTTTGCTACTATGCCATCTTTTTGGCTTATGACTCACAAAATTTTAACCATATATAACTACTTCATATAATTTTGTAAATAAATCCGTACTATAATAGACCCTATAACAGTAATCCACAAACAAAAAGCTGAATCTGTGATATAAGAGATAGCATTGCAGTGCCCTTGAGTAAGTTTACCTCTTTAAGCTTAATTTCTTCATCTGTAAATTGGACACAATAGTGGTATTTATCTACAGGATTATATCAAATATTTATAACTATGCAGCTGTGAAAGTCAATTGCATTTTCAACACAATGCTCAGCAATCTCCTTTGTCAGACCACTATCTTCCACTTAATAGGAGCTGACAATTTTGCCAATGGTTTCACGACTACAAAACATGGGCCATCATCTTTCTACCCTCCAACAGTAGTTTACTCCACTGATTTTACCACCTCCAATAACAATCTCCTTTTTCCTTTCCAGCCTTTATTCCCACTTCATTCCAAGGCCAATACTATAAGATTTAGATTTTTGAAGAGGGTACTCCATTTGTGGCACACATTTCTGTATCAGTTTTTTTATTGCCAAGTAACAAATCATTTCAAAACTTAATGACTTAAAGCACCATGAATTTATTATTTCTCACAATTCTGTAGATTAAATTCTGCTAATCTTGTCTGGGCTCATTCATGTAGCTGCTTTCAAATGATGGATTGGATGAGGACTCAGCTAGGGTGGCTGGGCCTCACTCTCTCTGGGGTCTTTCATCCTTAGGGAGGCTAGGCAAGACTTCTTCACCTTGTGGTAATAGCAGCATTTCAAGCAGGCAAGATCCAATGTCCAAGTGCTTATGAAGTGTCTGTTTTCGTCCTGTATGCTGATGTCGTATTGCTCAAATAAGTTATACTATCAAAGCTAGAGTCAGTGTTAGAAGGGACTAGAAAAGACAGTGATATAATTCACTAGAGGACATTACTGTAACAAAATACTATGATGACCTGTTGTGTGCATTAAATCAAATAATGCACAGAAAGTTCTTAGCATATGCCTACTACATAATATGCACTCAGTAAATGTTAGCTACTATTTAAAAATTAGTAATGACATTCATGATTATATATTTATATAACTGTCAGTCTTACTGAGAAACTATTTTGCTTACTATAAACTGGTTTTTACCAACGTTACTGTGAACTGCCTCTGTTCTTACCCAACACCTATCTTGACTCCAGACTTAGCACTTGGATACAGCTCCTAAAGCAATTCTAGTTTCAAAATATCTCAATAAAAATAAATATCTTACTGAATGTTTCCTAATGCAATAGAGAAGATAACTTATACTATACACCACACAACAGAAACTTAATTAAATTCCATGTTATAATTCCCAATTTTCCCCCAATTTGTTCTGTCATGTCATCTGCTTTATCATTTCTAATCAGCCTCTAAAATCCCTTCTCTTGCCTAAACAATTAACATCTCATTTTCACCAAGTATCTGTTACTTGGGTAATGGAAAGTCTGGTAGCCTTAATTAAAATAATCTTCCTGTCTTCTTAGATATGCCCAACCCCATCCCTCCAACCTAATCTAGGAGAATAGAGAAAATATCAAGAATTTCAAGTCACACATATCCTTTAAAATAAGGAATATGAAATTGAAACAAAGAAATATTAAGGATTAAGCTGTTTAATATACTACTAATTAGGAATTAAGAATATAGAGAAGGACAAGATAATTTCACTGAAATTATTTTCATGTCTGACTTTTTTAACTGACCATTAAACAAAGTACTAAGATCAATGGGGCAACACACGTGTTCAAAGTGCTTCCAGGGCACGAAGTAGGAAGCCCCTGTGAATGTCAATAACATGGACTCTTACTCCAAAAAGAATAGACTCGGCAACATGCGTTGGTGATGTCATGCACCATGCTTTTTTGAAACTCTCTACTTATTAGAGTGTTTTCCTTCGTGTTTCTCTTTCCCACTGTCTGGAACTTGAACTGATTGCCTCTGCTGTGTACTAACTGCAGACCTTCCCGCTGGTCCCCTGACACAGAATCAAGCTCACAGTTTCCACACTCACACCTGCTATTACCCTCTCCTTCAAATACACCATTTATCTTGACAGTAAGTAAACTTATCTCGGGAAGTATTCCTTGTGGAACTGTAGTTTGTCTTTTGGATTATCTGAAAGATCAAATTTTAAGTTCTCCTTTGATACCAAACATTGGTCTTTTCCTTCCTTGAGCAAGCTTTAAAAAGTACCTTTTCATTTCATGTGGAAAACACATGAGAGTGATGATAGTAAGTAGCATTTAAGTTTACATGTAGGAGATGCTTTGAAAATTCTTATTTTTTCATATCAGTCTGATATAAAGAATAACATTGTTCAAGGAATGCTATAAAAATGGTCTCTGTGCTTCTGCGTGAGAAAGACATTGGCTGTTGGAATAAATCCTCTGTCAATCTCCTTTTCAAGGAAAAATAACAACAAAGACTTCAGAAAGCTATACCAGCTGAGCAAGTGTTTTTGTGAAACGTGACTTCAGACAAAATAGTAATCATCAGCTTGAAGAAGGAAAGTTTTTCTGTATAAGTGCATATATATAGCTGGGTTCCAGATATAAGATGGGTTTGAAGGGATACAAAGAAGCTATTAACAAGATTGTTGTTTGCTGAAGACATTCAATAACTAGATTGTCTGTACAAAGATTATATTGTGAAAAAGATAAACCTCACATTTGGACCATGATGGAATGGCATGGCAGAGTAATAAACTATAGAGGCAAGCGTGCGAACAATTTAGTGTAGGAGGTCAAAATAGTCTAGTATATTCATCTGTACTCACAACTTTGCACTTCTGTGTGCTTTTTGTATTGCTTAAAATCATACAATTTATTTTTGAGTTGTAATTAAGACATTTATTTAAGGACTTCAGACTTATTTATGTATTTGTTTAGTGAAAATAATTCTTTCCTTCCCTTTCAGTTTCCAGGTAAAAGTTAAATGATATGTACTTCTGATCACATATTGTTAAATATGGAATCTCTTTGCAATTTTACATTCATTTCAAAAGGAGTTTTACACATAAGGAAAAAACTAGTACTCATTAAAGTAATGAGGGAGATGAACAAATTATCAGATTTCCATGAAAAGTTTACAACGGAGTTAAAGGATTGGTCCATTACATGTCAGAAGTGGTTATAACAATATACGGCATATACCAAACAGTTTGAGAAAAAAATGCCATTAAATGTAAATATTTTAATAATGTTGATTAGTTTTTAGAATTTAGTGACTATCACATGTAAGTTTTAAGAAACGTTAGAAAATAAAGTATAATTAAATTATTAAAAATACCTAGCAATATCTGTTAACATTTTGAAATATTTCTTCCAAGAATTTTTTTCATGTGGAGAAATATGCCATTATAATGTTCAATTGGGATTATACTGTAACTATGTACATAATGTGTCTAGCTTTTATCACTTAACATAATTTTAAATGTATTTTATGAGTATATTTTCCTTATTTGTTTAATTTACCCCAGTTTTTATGCCACCTAGCAATGTATGATAGTAGGTTCCAGCACCCTCACCATCAAAAACATAAAGTTGTTATATATTTGATTTGCAATCTTTAGTTGAAATGAGGCCCTGTTCTTTTGACCTTTTATGACTTTCTGTTATCTTCTGAGAGTAAGCATTGTTCATTTTACTCATTGGTGGTTAATATTGTTTTCTAAGTGGTTAGTGAGAGTTATTTAAAAATCGTAAATATTAATCTGTCCTGTGATATTTCATATAATTTTTTTCTCATTTTGTTGTTCTTGTTTAATTTTTTAGTGTAACATATTTGTAATGGTTTATTACTATGTCACCATAATATACTATTTTTAGTCACCTTAGCCAGGCTGCAAATATTTTCCAAACTCTCCTGTAAGGTTCTGGGTTTATATTGGCTACCAAAGACATTTTCATAAATGCAGGAGGCAAAAATGAAGTAGCAGCCATATTTTTAAGCTCAGTAGATTAGTATAGAGTACCATCCATTGTATCATCTCACACTTGTCACTGATCTGTAGTCTCACTGGGATGACATGGGCCCCATCAGAAAGCCTCCTTACAGCTTTTTAAGGTCCTGAACCAAGTGAGTGTGTAGATTTGTGGTAAAGAGCTGCAGGTTCACTGCATATCGACCCTGCAGCAGTTTAAGGCAGAGAGAGAATGATGTGGGTTCCAATTAACAGTAGTAGGTCTCTTATCACGAGTGTTTCATATCTAGTTTTCCTTTCTGACTGCTAATCTGGTTGATGGCTAATAGCTTGACTCTCAACACCAGAGGCAGTGACAACTGCATTGCAGAGATGCTTGTTCCAATTTTCATAATTGTGTGAGGCCTAGTCTGCACATAAATTCCTTATTCTATATCGTTAATATTGTTCTGCTTCTCTGATTGAACCTTGACTGAGACGGAAACAGCTAATGGAAGGGGTTCTGTATCAGTAGCCACTAGCCACTGTGGCTATTGAGCACTTGAAATATTATTAGTAAGATCTGAGAATGGCTGTATCTATAAAATCCACAGCAGATTTCAAATACAGTAAGAAAAAATGAAAATATCTCATTAATAGGCCACATATTAACTACATATTAAAATAATATTTTTTCATATATTGGTTTAAATAAATATTAATTTTACTAATTTTTACATTGTTAATATGGCTACTAAATATTTTAACAGTACATAAGTGGCTTGCATTTGTAGCTCACCTTGAATTTTTATTAGACGCTAATATTCGAGAGGAATAGCACCTTAGAAATGAGTTATTAGAACTGGCTCCAACATTTCTGGAATTGGTCTCTGGTCTGACTAGATTAAAGGTGTTAATGATCCTTTTTTCCATTTGTGAAGTGAATTCTCATAATCGGTGGAAAGCACTAGTAAATCAGACGCTTAATTACCACCCATAGATACCTATAATAAAGTACCTGGTAAACATGACATCTGTGTATTCTTCCAGGCAGTTTCTGCTTCCTGCTCTTTCTCCCAGTGTGTAAGTCATATTTTTCTATTTCTTTGCAGATTTCATAACTTTTTACTGAAATTGGTCCTTTTAGATACTATATTATAGCAACTCTGAATACTGGTCCTCCTGTTCCAGTGTTTCTTTACTTGTATGTTTAATGACTGGCTGAATTGTTTTACTGAAGTCTACCCCTGTCTCCTTAACTGTGGCAAGCCTTTGATGTGCCTCAGGGAAGTATGGTTTGGGGCATGCCCAGTTATCTTGGGATGTCAGTTGTATTGGTAGGGTGCTCTTCCACTCTTTTCTGACCACATCCAGCTATTAAACTCCACTAGTAGCACCTACTGATTGCTCTGTTGTTTTCATCAATATCCCAAGGCTTAAATACCTCCATTAATTCAATCAATTTAACCCAATCAAATTGTGGTCCCTTTGAGTGAATACTTTCTGAGGTTAGTGTTTCATATTGGTTCTGGACCCAGGAGTACTCCTCCCAGCTGTCTTATCCCTGGGTTATTTTCTGCAAATTACCACCTTACATTCCAGGTTATATCTTTATTAGATCCATGAATCTTCAAATTGCCTTTCACCACAATGTCCAATACTTTTTAGAATATCTTTAGGTTAAAACTTCTCCATGCTTTGTTGCAAATAAAGTCAGTTAATTTGGGGACAGATTAGGTACTTTATTATAGGTATCTATGGGTGGTAAATATAGGTATCTATGGGTGGTATCTATGGGTGGTAAATAAATATCTAGTGGAAAAAAAAACTACAAAAAATCAGTAAGAGAGATAAGAGTCCACAGTATTTGAATCAAGATTGTTGCAGATTAGAACACAGGACTTACTCTACCATCAGCTCCCAGTATAGGGCTTTCTTCCTAGGAGGATAAAGGATTCTCATTTTCATTCCGTCCTCAGCTGCCTATTGTTGAGGCTGAGTGTGGTCACAGGTGGGGACTTCCTCCTAGTGCCCGCCCACCCACTATTTATGAAAGGTAGGTTCTAAGCAGGCGCAGTATGCTAAGAATAATGGAGTTCTGATAGCTCTTCTTCCTGTTTGTAAGCATGTGGTTCCAAGTTAGGAGATGCAAGCAAAGAGGACATCATTATTATTCCTCCCTTTCCACCAGGTGCTAAGTTCCCAGAGTTGATGTGTCACTCAGAATAAACTTGCCTTTGTCCCCACCCCTAGCTTCAGAGCCTGGGCTCAGAGATTTTGCCTGGGGGAGAAGCATAACATAAAACCAAAGGCTCCTAATCTGTAGACCAATTTCAGTAAAAAATTACAAAATCTGCAGAGAAATAGAAAAATATGACTCATACACTGGGAGAAATAGCAGGAAACAGAAACTGCCTGGAGGAATACACAGATGTCATGTTTAATAGTAAAAAAACAAAAACTAATGGAAATCATCAAAGAAGTAAAGGCAGGTATGATTGGAATGTTATACCAAATACAAAATCAACAAAAGTAGAAATTAATAAAAGGAACTAAATGGAAATACCAAAGTTAAAAAGTAAAATAATCACAATACAAAATTTACTTGTGGGGCTCCTCAGAGATTTGAACAGGCAAACTAAAAACTAGCAAACAAAGGTAAATGGATATAGATTATGGAACTTGAAAAAGAAAAAGAAAAAAAGCATGGAGAAAAATGAACACAGTCTCAGAGAAATATGAGGCATTATTAATCACACAAACATACATGTACTAAGAGTACATGGAGAGGAGACAGAAGAAAAATAACAAATATTCAAAAAAAATTACTGAAACTACTCAAAGTTATTGAAAAACAATAACCTAGGCATCCAGGAAGCTCAGTGAACTCCAGGTAGTATAAACACAAAGTAACCCACGAAAAAAATCATATTAAAAAGAATGAAACTCTCTGACAAGGAGTACATTTGAAAGCAACAAGGGAAATATGTCCCTTCACTTACAAGAAAACTCCAAAAAGATTAACACACCTGACTTCTTGGCAGAAATGACTGAAACCAGAGACATTGGGATGATATATTTAAAATGCTCAAAGAAAGTTTCAACCTGGACTCCTCTATTCAAGAAAGCTTTTGTTCAAAAAGTGAAAGTAAAAGAAAGACCTTTATAGATAAACAAAATCTTAGAGAATTTGTTGCTAGCAGACCAGCCATACACGACATACTTAATGAAGTTCTTCAGGATGAAAGCAAGTTACACCAGATGGAATTTTCGGTCCAACTTGAAAAAATAAAGAATATTGTAAAAAAATTATGTAATTATCAAAAGTGGCATATTTTCCTCCCTTCTTCTCTTATCTGATTTTAAAAGCAATGGTATAAAATGATATGTATATAATGCAACATAACATTGAGCCTATTGCATATAGAAATATAACATGTGTGCATATTTGTCAATAACAGCACAAATAAGGTGGAAGAGAATAAAGTATTAATGGCCTAAAATTACAAAAAGAGGTAAAATAATACTTAAAATAATGTATTGTTAAGTTTGTAACATTAACAGATGCAATATGTATAAAAACAATATTACAAAAAGGCAGGGAATAGAGTTGTATAAGAGTAACAATTCTATATATCATTAGAATCAAACTGAGATAAATCTAAAGCTAATTTGGATAAATTTCAATGTATATGGTAAGCCCTAGACAAAATGCTAAAGGCATATAAACCATAAAAAAAATTAAAAAATTAAATACAACTTAAAAAATGTTTACTTAATGCAAAAGAAAGCTATAAAAGAGAAATAAAAGAACAAAAAGGACCCTGGAGCATATAGAAAACAAAGAGTAAATTGGCATGAGTCCAATTATATCTATAACATTAAATGTGAAAATATTAAACAATGTAATGAAAAGGCAGAGCTTTTCAAGTTGGTTAAAAAAATTCAATTATATACTACCTAAATGTGACATACTTTAGATTGAGAATAGACCAAAATTAAAATATGGAAAATATATATTATGCAAAGAGCAAACACTTACAAAAGGTAAAAATGTAAATATTTATGTTATATATATTTTACCACAATTAAAAATACTGGAAAACTGAATTCAACAACATATTTTAAAAATTACACAACAGGACGAAGTGGGATTTTGCCCAGGATAAAGCAAGCTTGGTTCAAAATCTGAAAATATATTAATGGGATGCATTATATCAATTGAACAAAATAAAAAATCAGTCAGGTACAGAGGCTCATGCCTGTAATCCAAGCACTTTGGGAAGCCAAAGCAGACAGACTGCTTGAAACAAGGAGTTTAAGACCAGCCTGTGCAACATGATGAAACCCCATATCTACAAAAAACACAAAAACTGGGTGTAATGACACTTGCCTATAGTCCCAACTACTTGGGAGGCTGAGATGAGAGATTGCTTGAGCTCGAGAAGTAGAGATTGCAGTGAGCCATGATGATATTATTGTACTGTAACCTGGGTGAAAAAGTGAGATCCTGTCTCAAAAACAAGCAAACAAACAAAGTCACATCATCATCTCAATAAATGGGCAAACTCCATTTGACACAATTCAGCATGTGTTCATGATTAAAACCCTCAAGAAACTTGAAATAAAAGGAAAATTTATAAAGCTAATTAAGAGTATCTGTGTTATGCCATTTTTTCATTGCTATAAGGAAATATCTGAGGCCAGATAATTTAAAAAGAAAAGAGGTTTAAAACCAACCTGAAAGCTAGCTGAAGAAATAATTAAAATTAGGTAACTGAATAAAATTGAGAGGCAAAAATCCATACCAAAAAAATCAATGAAATAAAGAGTTTGTTCTTCAGAAATATAAACAAGATTGGTAGACTGCTAACTATATTAAAAAAGAAGAAAAAGAAGATCTAAATAAGTACAATCAGAAAAGACAAAGATGACATTACAACTAGTCACACGGAAATACAAACTCCTCAGAGAATTGCATGAACAACTCTGTGCACACAAATTAGCAAATCTAAAGAAAATGGATAAATTCTGGGAAATACATAATCCCCCAAGATTGAATCAGGAAGAAATTGAACCCTGAATAGACCAATATCACGCTCTGAAATTGAATCAGTAATGAAAAACCTACCAACCACAAAAAGCCCTAGACCAGATGAATTCTAGCAGATGTGCAAAGAAGAACTTATATCAATCACACTGAAAGTATTCCAAAAATTTGAGTAGAGGCTGCTCTCTAACTTATTCTATGAAGCCATCATCAGCCTAATAACAGAATCTAGCAGAAACACAACCAATAACGAAAACTTTATGCCAGTATCTCCTATGAACATAGTCACAAAAAATACTCAACAAAATACTAGCAAACCAAATCCAGGAGCAAATCAAAAAGCTGATAACACCACAATCAAGTAGACTTCATTTCTGAGATGCAAGTCTGGTTCAACAGATGCAGTTCAATAAATGTGATTCATCATCAGTGTGGTTTGGGTCTGAGTCTCCACCAAATTATCATGTTAAATTGTAATCCCCAGTGTTGGAGGTGGAACCTAGTGAGAGGTGATTGAATAATGGGGCAGGTTTCTTATCAATGATTTAATACCAATCCCTTGACATTGTTCTCATGATCATGAGTTCTTGTGAGATCTGATCATTTAAAAGTGTGTGGCATCTTCTTCCTCATGCTCTTGCTCCTGCTTTCAATATTTGAAATGCCTATTCCCCCTTCACCTTTCACCATGATTGTGAGTAATCCCAAGTCTTCTTCAGATGCCAAGCAGATGCTAGCATCATGCCTCCTGTACAGCCTGAAGAACTATGGCCAATTAAGGCTCTTTTCTTTATAAATTACCTAGTTTCATGTATTTCTTTATGGCAGTGTAAGAATGGTCTAATCCAGAAAATTGGTGCTGAGAGTGGTGCATTGCGATAGAAATACCTGAAAAAGTGGAAGCAGCTTTGGAACTGGTAACAGGCAGAAGTTAGAAGAGTTTGGAGGGCTCAGAATCAGATAGGAATATGAGTGAAAGTTTGAAACTTCCTACAGACTGGTTAAATGGTTGGGACCAAAAGTGAAAGTTTGAAATTTCCTACAGACTGGTTAAATGGTTGGGACCAAAATGTTGATAGTGATATGAACAGTGAAGGCCAGGCTCATGAGGTCTCAGGTGGAAATGAGGAACTTATTGGGAACTGAAGTTGGAGCAAAGCTTATTCCTGTTATGCCTTAGCAAAGAGCTTGACTGGATTGTGTTCATGACCTAGGATGTTGTGGAACTTTGAACTTGAAAGTGATAATTTGGGGTATCTGGCAGAAGACATTTCTAAGCAGTAAAGTGTTTAAGATGTGGCATGGCTGCTTCTATAACTTATGCTCAGATGTGTGAACAAAGAAATAACCTCAGATTTGAACTTATATTTAAAGAGGAGACAGACAAATTTGGAAATTTTGCATCTTGGCCATGAGGTAGAAAAAAAAAAAAAAAAGCCCATTTTCAAGGGAAGAATGCAAGCAGGCTATGAAATTTGCATAAGTAAAAAGAAGCCAAATACTAGTATCCAAGACAATGAGAAAAAAGCCTTGAAGGCATTTCAGAGATCTTTGTGGCAGCCCTTTCTATTGCAGACCTGAAGACCTAGGGGAACTGAATGGCTACATGGGACAGGTCCAGCATCCCTGCTGCCCTGTGCAGCCTTCAGACACTGTTTCCTGCATCCTAGCCACTCCAGCTCTAGCTGTGGCTCAAAGGGGTCCAGGTACAGCATAGGCCGCTGCTTTAGACAGTGCAAGCTGGCTTCCACATAGTGTTAAGCCTGAAGGTACATGGAGTCCAAGAGTTAAGGCTTGGGAACCTCTGTCTACATTTCAGAGGATGTACAGAAAAACCTGTTTTCCAAGTAGATATTTGCTGCAGAGGGAGTACCCTCCCAGAAAACCTCTACTAGGGCAGTACAGGGAAAATACGGGTTGGAGCCCCCACACAGAGCCTGCACTGATGTACTGCCTAGTGGAGCTGTGAGGAGAGGGTCATAGTCCTCCAGATCCCAGAATGTTAGAGTCACTGGCAGCTTGCACCTTTTGCATGGAAAAGCCATGATCCATAAGCACTCAATTCCAGCCTGTGAGAGCAGCTGTGTCAGCTGAATCCTGCATAGCCACAGAGGCAGAGCAGTCCAAGGCCTTAGGAGTCTGCACTTTTACCAACGTCCCTTGGATGTGAGACATGAACTCAGCTGAAGCTGGAACAGCCTTGATGCGGGGAGTATTTACCAAAGCTGAGCAGGGCAGTGGGCCCATGGTCTGGCCCCTGAACCCACTCTTTCCCCTAAGCTTTTGGGCCTGTGATGGGAGGTGCAGTCTTCAAGATATGTGAAATACTTTTGAGGTCTTTTTCACATAGTCTTGGCTATTAGCACTTGACTCTGTTTTAGTCATACTAATCACTCTAGCAAGTGGTTGCTTCAAAGTCTGTTCGTATCCCCTCCTGGAAATGCTTTTTGCTTCTCTGCACATGGCCAGACTGCAAATTTTCCAAACTTTTACTCTCTGTTTCACTCTTAAATTTATGTTTCTACTTTAAGTCATTCCTTTTCACTTGAGTCTGATTGTAAGCTATTAGAAGCAGCCATTCCACATCTTGAATGCTTTCCTGCTTAGAAATGTCTTTGGCCAAATAATCTAGGTCATCACTATTAGGTTCAACCTTCCACAGAACCCTGGGCCATGGACACAATGCAGCCATGCTCTTTGCTAAGGCATAACAAGGGTAGCCTTTATTCTAGTTCCCAGTAAGTTTCTCATTTCCATCTGAGACTTTATCAGCCTAAACTTTGCAATCTATATTTCTAACAGCATTTTGATCACAATCACTTAACAAGTCTCTAAGACATTCCAAACTTTCTTTCATCTTTCTATCTTCTTCTGAGTCCTCCAAACTCTTCCAGGCTTTTCCCATTACCCAGTTTCAAAGCTGTTTCCACATCCTCAGGTATCTTCATAGAAAAAGGCCACTCCTGGTAATTTTCTATGCTTGGCTGTTTTTGTGCTGCTATAAAGAAATACCTGAGACAGGGTAATTTACAAAGAAAATAGTTTTAATTAGCTCATGTATCTGCAGGCTGTACAAGAAGCATGGTGCCAGAATCTGCCTGGATTTTATTAAGACTCCAGGAAGCTTCCAATTATGGTGGACATTGAAAGAGTAGGAATGCCAAATGGCAAGAGCAGGAGCAAGGGGATAGTACATCCTAGACTTTTAAACAACCAGCTCTAGCATGAACTAACTGAGCAAGAACTTACTTATCATCAAGGAAATGGTACTAAACCATTCATGAGAGATCTGCTCCCAAGACCTAATACCACCAGTCCCCATATCCAACATTGCAATCACATTGTAACAGGAGATTTGGAAAGGACAAACAAACATCCAAACTATATCAGCATCTATGAAAAATCCATAGCTATCATTATACTTAATGCCGAAGGATTAGATGCTTTCTCCATAAGATCAGGAACAAGACATGTGCTTTCACCACATGTATTCTAAATTGTACTAGAGTTTCTGTCCAAGGACAAAAAAAAATCCAAACCATATCAGCGCCTATGAAAAAATCTGTAGCTATCAATGTACTTAATGCTGAAGGATTGGATGCTTTCTCCATGAGATCAGCAACAAGACATGGATGTTGTGTTTTCACCACATCTATTTGACATTGTACTGGAATTTATGTCCAAGGCAATTTTGCAAGAAAAGAAGTAACAAGCATTCACATTGTAAAGGAAGGAGTATGCTAACTCTATTTACAGATCACATAATCTAATATATAGGAAATCTTGAGTAATTCCCTACAGAACTATTAGGATTAATAAATAAGTTCAGCAAGTTTGCAGGATACGTGATCAGTATAGAAAAATTAATCAAGTTTGTATACACTTGCAATGATCAATATGAAAATTAAATCTAAATTACAATTATATTTATAATAGCATCACAAAGAATAAAATATCTAAGAATAAATTTAATGAAAGAAATTCAAAACTTATACTCTCAAAAATACAAAACACTGTAAAAAATGTTAGAAATGTACTCACATTTTCAAAAGAATCTTATATTTATGGGTTGAAAGTTTTAACATTATGATGGCAATAATTTCTAAACTGATGTATAGATGCAATGCAATCTATATTAGAATTTTGGCTGACTTCCTTGTAGAAATTTACAAGCTGATTCTGAAATCCATATGGAATTGTCAGTGACCCAGAATACCCAAAACAATTCTGAAAAAAAAATGTAGGAGGACTCATACTTCCTAATTTCAAAATTTCTTACAAAGAAGTAATAATAAGACAATGTTGTACTAGTACAAAAACATAAAATGGAATAACACTGAGAGTCCAGAATAAAATCAAACACCTGTGGCCAACCGATTTTTGATAAATGTGCCATGAACATTTATTGAGGAAAGAATAGTCTTTAAAAAAAGATGTTCCTGGGAAAACTGGCTAGCTGCATGCAATAGAAGGATGTTGGACCATTTTCTCATACTATATATAAAAATTAACAAATATTAAATATGTTGAATCAAAGTGAATCAAATACCTAAATATAAGAACTAATACACAAAACCTATTAGAAGAAAACTAAAACTCTTAGCAGAAAACATAAGGGTAATTCTATATGACCTTGAATTTTGGAAAGAATTTTTAGTAGTGGCATCCAAAATCACAAGCAACAAAGAAAATATAGATGACCTTATCAAGACTAGAAAACTTTTGTGCTTCAATGGACAATATCAAAATAGTGAAAAAACCAAGCTACAGAATAAGAGAAAATATTCACCAGTGATACATCCGATAAGGAATTTTTAATATAGAGAACTCCTACAAAGAAAAATAAAAATAAAATAACCGAATTTAAAAGTGAATAAATGATCTTAATAGATATTTCTGTTATAGCCCAATGGGCTCTTCTTGCCTACAACACAGATAAAGCCAATTCACTGAGACAGTGGTACTGCAGCAGAGAAAGAGTTTAATTATCACAAGGCAGACTAATAGAAGGATGGGAGATTTTTGTCAAATTTGCCTCCCTGAGAGCTTGGAGGCTAGGGTTTTAAAGGATATTTGGCAGACAGGAGACTAGGGAATGGGTATTGATGATTGGCTAAGATGAAGTCATACGAGTATCCAAACTCTCTTCGCAGGCCAAGTCAGTTTCTGGGGAATGGGTATTGATGATTGGTTAGGATGAAATCATAAGAGTATGCAAATTGTCTTTGCAGGCTGAGTCAGTTTCTAGGTAAGGCTCACAGGAATGGTTGAGTCACTTCTTTGGTATGAGTCACAGGTGTGGGTGGCATCAGTTGGTTCACCTGAATGTGAAAGTTTTTAAAAATATCTCAAAGACCAATCTTAGGTTTGAAAATAGTGATGTTATCTGTAGGAGCAATTGGGGAAGTTACAAATCTTGTGAATTCTGGCTACATGACTCTTGTGCAGTAAGCAATTATACAAAAGCAAAGTGCCTGTAATCCTAGCACTTTGGGAGGCCAAGGCGGGAAGATAGCCTGAGCTCAGGAGTTCAAGACCACCTTAGGTAACACAGTGAAATCTGTGTATACTAAAATACAAAAAATTAGCTGGACATGATTGTGGGCACTGTAGTCTCAGCTACTCAGGAGGCTTTGGCATGAGAATTACTTGAACCCAGGAGGCAGAGTTCGCAGTGAGCTGAGATTGTGCCATTGCACTCCAGCCTGGGTAACAGAGAGAAAACAAAAGAAAAGTAGGGAAGTAGGGAACAATAGCTGGTTATCATTTAACTATACCTACATATTAGCAGAATTTTGGCCCCTCCCATAATCTTCACCTTGTGGTCTTTCATTAGCCTTATGAAGACAATTTCAGTCTCCAGAGGAGGACAGTTTTGGGAAGGAATATTTTTATCCTTGTCTCAAAGTTAAACTGTA
Organism: Macaca nemestrina; assembly: GCF_043159975.1. Taxonomy (NCBI): domain Eukaryota; kingdom Metazoa; phylum Chordata; class Mammalia; order Primates; family Cercopithecidae; genus Macaca; species Macaca nemestrina. The sequence continues at coordinate 88,828,351 of NC_092130.1, read as the reverse complement.
AACTAAATCCCTCACAAAGTGAGCTTGGTCTATGCCCAGGAGTGAACATGGGCAGTTAGCTTGTGATGTTTGAAGCAAGATGGGATCAGTTAAGTAAGATTTCTCTCACTGTTATAATTTTAGCAAAGGCAGCTTCATTTCTCCATAGAAGATATACAAATGGTCATCAAGCACATGAAAAAATTCTCAGCATCATCATCCCTGAGGAAAATGTAAATCAAAATCACAATGAGATACCACCTCACACTCACCATTATGGCTAAAATAAAAGACAAATAAGAAGTATGAAATTATGAAGAAATTTTAACCCTCAAACACTGTTGGAAGAAATGAAAAATTGTACAGCTGCTTTGAAAAACAGTCTTTCTAGACACAGTAGCATGTGCCTATAATCCCAGCTACTTGGGAGGCTGAGGTAGGAGTATTACTTGAGCTCAAGGGTTCAAGACTAGCCTGGGCAACATAGTGAGATCCCATCTCAATATAAAAACAAGAAAAGAAAAAGTCTGACAGTTCCTCAAATGATTAAACATAGAGTTACCATATGATGCTCTATTTCTACCTTATGTATACAAAAGTATTGAAAACATACATCCAGACAAAAACTTTTACATGTATGTTCATTGCTGCATTATTCATAGTAGCCAAAAAGTGAAAACAATTCAATAAAACAACACAATATCCCTCAACAGACAACTGGATAAACAAAAGATTTTACATACATACAATGAAGTATTATTAGAACCGATATATGTGTTAACCTAAAAGAAAGGAGATAAATTAACATAAGTAGAGAGTTTATTTGAGCCAACCTTGAGGACTGCAACCTGGGAGTGCAGATTTGAGTTGCCCTGAATATATACTTCAATTAGCAGCAGTTACTACTGGATTTTTAAAGGCAAAACAGGAGCAGTTAGTTCCTAAGTCGTTTACCAAGAATTTATAATAAAATAACATAAGCTATTGATTGACTATACATTGTTCTTTGCATCACAAATTCCAGGAACATGGAAGATAATGGGTGAGGTAACTAGTAAGGAACAAAATGACTTTGAACAATTGCCTCAAGCATGGGTGTGGGTGGGGAGCATAACTGAAGTCCTATAATCATGTTTGTCTGGCCCTGGTAAATTTTGCATACCTCACATAGCTCAAAGTTTTCTGAGCTATTCTTTCTTTCCTCACATGTTACAACTCGATAAAACCTTTAAAACTATATGTTAAATAAAAGAAGCCAGACACAAAAATCCATGTATTACATGATTCCTTTCATAAGGAGATCTAAAATAAGGAAATCTATAGAGATAAAAAGTAGATTAGTGGTTGTGTAGGGTTGGAGAGAGATGAGGAATATGGAAATGATAGTTAAAGGATACGGAGTTCCTTTTTTTCTGAGACAGAGTTTCGCTCTGTCGCCCAGGCTGGAGTGCAGTGGTGCGATCATGGCTCACTGCAAGCTCCACCATCCAGGTTCACACCATTCTCCTGCCTCAGCCTCTTGAGTAGCTGGGACTACAGGTGCCCGCCACCATGCTTGGCTAATTTTTTTTTTTTTTTTTTTTAGTAGAGACGGGGTTTCACCATGTTAGCCAGGATGGTCTTGATCTCCTGACCTCGTGATCTGCCCGCCTCTGCCTCCTAAAGTGCTGGGATTACAGGTGTAAGCCACTGTGCCTGGCCTGGTGTTTCTTTTTGAGGTGACTAAATGTTCTAAAATTGACTGTAATGAAGGTTGCACTTACCTATGAATATACTAAAATCCATTGAATGGTACCCTTAAAATAGGTGAATTGTATTATATATGAATTATATCTAAATAAGATCATTTAAAACAACAAACGATTAATTGCTTTCAATTCCAAACTTTGGTGAGAATATATTGTGGACAGTTAGTCTCTGTTTAGTGTGGTATAAATCAGGTCACTCATACCATTGTCTTCAGTTGGAAGCTCGATTGTTAAAAAAAGAAAGAAAAAAAAAAAAGCCAAGATAGCTTCATTCACATATGTGGTGCTTCATCTGTGGTGGCCACACACATAGGGGCAGATTGAGCCTCTTTTTCCATGTGCACCTTCATGAGTTAAGCCTGAGTTTCTGTTCATGAAGACTTGATCCCAAGACAGTGAAAGTGAAAGCTATAGGTCTCTGCAAGCCTATGTTAGAAATTCCACAGTGTCATTTCTACCACACTCTGTTGATCAAAGCAAGTCACAAGGCCAGCCCAGATTTAAGGTGAAAGGAACTAGGCTGTGCCAATTCATGGAATGCATGAAAAGGGGAAACATAAAAAGAGGAAGAAAGTTGTTGGTTGGTATATTTAACAGAGATCTACTACAACAGTATTCCACCTGTAAAAACTCATCATCAAACAGCAAGTACACAAACAAATCTTTCCCATCTCTCCCTATGTCTTTCTTTCTCCTTATAGCCAAATTTTAACTTTTAAAAAATTTCTCTCCTTATTTTCTCATCCATCACACATATATCAATTCACTTTAATAGGATGTACCAGGTATAACAATTGTTAAATATTAAGCTCATTTATTTCAATTCCCCTTTTAAATAGATTAACTGTAGCCTAGTCTTCTCTGACTAATTCATGAAGTCCATATCCATAGGTGAGAAGGTTGATTTTAGAACATTAACAAGACAATAAGTTTGAAAGCCAGTTTTTATGGAAAGTGGAAATTTCTCAAATTTACCTTACCACAGTCAAAGACTAGAAGACCTAATTTATAAAGTTCACCTGTAGGTAGAGGAAAGGGAAAAATTCTAATAACTTGTAACATTTATTGCACATTCACTATTTTAGGTACTTTTCAGATATTAATTTATTTAATACTCACATTACTATGAAGTTGATACCGATAATTCTCCATGTTACATCTATTAGGGAGACTCTGAGATAAAGTATTGTATGTCACACATGCACATATGTAAAATTTATTACTCATATATATATATATATATATATATATATGTATCTATTCCCCCTCTTAAGTTACTGTATTTTGCATCTTCTACCTACTACTAGAGTGTAAACTTCTTAACAGCAGTTTATATACTCAGTTCCAGTTGTTTAATAACAATTGAGTACATAATATTATTGACTTGGTGTGTTTATGTCTTGTATTTTAAAATCTGTTTTACAAACTTAAAAGAGTATAAGTCATATACATTTATATATCCTGCTTTTTATTATACAAGAAACAGTCTTTTTTGGATAATATTCTGAAACATGAATAAACCACTTTTAATATGTAATTTCTAATAATTGGTCATATAGACTGTTTCTAAATTATTGTAATAATTTAAAAAGTCACAATTTTAAAATTGTGTCTGTAATTGTTATTAAAGATATAAATTATTATTATTATTATAATGAAAAAGTCCCATTCATAATTTTTAAATTGTATCTGTAATTCTTAAGATAATTTTATAAGAATTAATGCTACAGTATTTTTAGAACTATTTGTGCATATTGACAAGTTGTCATCCAGTTATTATATGCCAACTAAATAGTAAATGACAATATGTTGTTGGATTTGTTTTTTCTTTTTCTTTTTCTTTTTGAGACACAATATTGCTCTATAGCACAGGCTGGAGTGTGGTGGCATGATCACACCTCACTGCAACCTCAGCCTCCTAGGCTCAAGCCATTCTCCCATCTCAACTTTCCAAGAGGCTGGAACTACAGGCATGCACCATCAATCCTGGCTAATTTTTGTTTGTTTGTTTGTTTTTTTAAGACATTAGGTCTTACAGTGTTGTTCAAGCTAAGTAATGTGTCTTTCACTTTTGGCAACATTGGGTACTAGAATTTTTAATAAAATGTAAATTCATTTATTCAATAAAACTTTATTTTGGTTTCATATTTTTAAAAACAATTATTGAAAACATTGTAGATGAAGACCTTTTGCAAATACAGCTGCCCTTAGAACTACTCTCCATTTTGGATTTCACAAATGATATTTGACCAAGAGTTCCCATCCTTGGATTCAATCAAGGAAGTCTTCTTGATATTCTAGAGTAATTCAGCTCCTTACTGTTGCAGGAGGAGAAGAAACTGTGATTATCAACCTGTGTTGGTGGTTTACTGAGAGGAGGTAATGTAAATTCATAGAAGAGATTCTACTCCCACCCGACCTCTGCTCAGCTTTTGTTACCTTTTGTCAACTATAAGCACATACTCCAATTCACCACAAGGGGCTCCTCACCTGCCACTACTGCCACACTGAGCTTCACTTTTCACTTTCTGTTCTTGAAAGCCTGTTGCTCACTTTCTTATCCATGCAAAACTATGTACTTTAAAAGTCATTCTGCATCATATCCATTCACACTAACCTCCAGCCTTTCCTCGATGGCTAACTCCCATAGCAAATCCCTCTACATCTGTTTATTCTCATGTTTCTAGTTCCCTATTTGCACGGTGCTGGAAGTTTTCCATATTGCCTGCTGTCTTTACATAACAGTCATTTACAGTTCTTAAACCCACTATTCACTTAGCACTCCCTGTGTCCTGATTAAACTACTCACAATATCGAACATCAATTCTTGCTTATGTTGGAGATTGGAGGCAGGGAGTTCAAGAACAGTGTATCTAGAATACCTGAGAGAGAAGGAAAAGAAAACATTATCCTATGTCTGGGCTGGGTGCATCTGACAGATTACCAAAATGCTTGCCCAAGTGTGGGGTGATGATTTTTCAATTAGACAAGTAATACCTGAATATATTTTCACAGTGTATACAAGATAGAAGGACACAATATTGTAGTTATCCTTATATAGTGGTGGTGTTTTTTTTTTTTAAAAAAAAAGCTTTAAAAAGACGTAATAGCTGTACACGAACTATAATGTATAATTTCCTTTCGGTAAAGATTTCAGACATGTGGATGCTTTTAAATGAGATGAGGTTATTATTCAAATATATGCATCTAGACCTTCAATCAAGAAAAGAAAAAGGGAAAAAAATTGCATACCGCTCAATATCTGAAATATTTGAGAGGCAGTCAGATTTAGAGCCAGAGGGCTGGTCTTAGAGATCTTGAAGTCTTTTTGAACAGAATTCAATACTTAGAATTCTCTTCTCTGTGTTTGCTTTTTTCACAGACCCAATGAACCTGGCAAGCCTATTGTAATTAGAAATTACAATTTAGAGCTGGAGTAAAATGGAATGGTTAAATGTAGACACACCTAGGCAGCAGGCAGCCCTTCTGGCACTCTGTTCTATTGTGTTTTTCTTCATGATTTGCTAATCCAATTGCATATTTAAGAAACTTAAACATTTTTAAAACTGAAAGAACTCAAGAGAGAAATGTTTTTCTTTTATGGGGACTTGGTATCTCCAAAAGAAAAGCAAACTTCTTCTGCCAAAGGAAAATGTTTTTGTCATATTTTAGCTTTATTGTTGCATGTGGGTGGGAGAATGGAAGAACCCCAACATGTTTCTTGCTGTTGTAGTTCCTTTTTTTATATGCTTTTGTTTGAAATACTGTCATTGAGTTCAAGGGCCAGGAGAGGGAGATTTTAATATGGAGATCATAATATGGATCTTTTTGAGGGATTTCTTTTGTTCTTGGTTCAGTTTCTACCAGGTTAGACTGGGGAGTATTGCTGAGGAGGCCACACAATTGAGGGTTGTAAAAGTCAAGAATCTTTGTTTTCAGTGATAATCTTATAACAAATGGGAGCCAGGTGTGCAATATTTGAGTTGGCTGCTTTTCAGGTTTTTATTTATTTTCCTTTAGGTATGCAACAGCAAGGCTGACTAAAATGAAAATGCAATTGTGTAATGACTATTTTGGGTGGTGTTTGAAATTGTTGAGTAATTACAACAAATTATAAAGAATATATGAATAAAAATGCAAGGCCTTGGAATAACACATGAAGTTTGGAATTCTCCCAAATACAATAAGTCTTTCTTTCTCAACTATTAAGATTACATGACATCATCCTTTTTGTTTGTCTGAGGCCACCCATCTGGTTTCACCTTCTTCCAACATTCATTGTAATAGATCATTGACAATTTTCATGGATTACACAGCCTAAGGGATGGAGACAGACCTAGAAGTAATCGAATCCTTTTTTCTTTTCTTTTCCATAACATTTGTTTATTTTATTTTTATTTTTAATTGACAAATAATAATTGTATATACAGTAAAATGTGATGTCATGATAAACGTATACATAGTGGAATGATTAAGTTAAACTTATTAGTGTATCCATCACCTCACATGCTATCATTTTTTATGGTGGGAATGCTTGGAATTTACTTTCTTAGCAATTTTAAAATATAAAACACATTATTATTAACTATAGTAACAATGCTGTGCAATCGATATAGCACATTTATTCCTTCTAACAAACTTTGTACCCTTTGACCAACAGCTCTACATCCCCCTCTGCTCTTCAGCCTCTGGTAACCACCACTCTGTTTCTATGACTTAGACATTTTTAGCTTCAACATATAAGCGAGATCATGCAGCATTTTTCTTTCTATAGCTGGCTTATTTCCCTTTGTATAATGTTCTCCAGGTTCATTCATGTTGTCACAGATGACAAACTTTCCTTCATTTCTAAGGCTTTATGGTATTCCATTATGTATGTATGTGTGTGTGTATGTGTATATATACATATATATATCACATTTTATTTATTATTTTATCCACTGATGAGCACTTATGTTGATTATGAATATTGGCATCGCAAATATTGTTGAAATGAACATGGGAATGCAGGTATCTCTTTTATATATTGGTTTCAATTCCTTTAAATGTACAACCAAAAGTAGGATTGCTGGATCATATGGAAGTTCCTTTTCTTTTTGATTGCTCAGTCTTGACCCAGTTCACTGGTAAAACCAAAATTAGTGTTTAGTTCTTCTATTTCTAAGCTCAGTTGACACTTTTCTTCTTATAATGTTTTTGCCTCCAGTTCACAATATAGTGAGAAATAGGTGACGTGAAAATTATTTTTAAATAAGCACAGCTGAATCCATACTCACATCAAATGCCAACAGTTCCCATTTCTCAAAATATCAGAACTTGTAGAAAACTTGTCTGTCTGACAAGCATGTATTTCCCCATCTTTCATGTCTATACCTTGATTTATCTTAAATAAAATCCTTACCCATGCCTTTCACTTAGGGTTGATCACATTCACAATTTCATTAGAGTCAGGCCAGTCCAATAAAAATGTCATATCACCTGAGCCACCATGATTATGTCATACTACCACCACTGGAACAAACCAATCTGAAATAACTGTAGGACTTTTGCAGATGCATCCCTAATGCAGGAGCTCTCTTAGTGCTGTGGCTGTGAACAGGACAGATTATAGATGCATTGCTGCTGGAAACCATCATGTGAAAAAGAGGAAAAGCACCTGATAATGTGAGTGATTCTATGACAGACAGAATTCATGAAAATACACAGAAAGGAATAGGAGAGGAGCACTGTCTTTCAAGAGATGCCAAATTGTATGAGTTCTAAGAAATATTAGTGCTGTGAAGTTTCTAATTAGTTGCACATTTTTGGACTCCATTGCAATAATCAGATTCTACATTATTTCCATATTAGATCAATACTCTAAACACTATCATTTTAAAAATAAACTAGTAAATAAAGATATATACGTCTTTGGATTCACTTTCCTTGATTTTTTTTTCATCTATCCACATGCATTTTAAGCTGAACATATAATTAAGAATTCTTCTGAATAAGAGTTATTCTAAGATGCCACAGAATGGGGTACTTGAGAACTCAGATAACTTCATGAGAAATGAGAATTTTAAAATGTTTGGTCACTTTTAACATTCCAGCTTTGGATTATGCTTTGATGATGATGATGATGAGTAGGAACCTGATTTATGGTTAATCCTGTCTTATTATAAATATATGTATTCACCAGGACAAAAAGTATTCATATATTTATGGAGAAAAATAATTTTGAGATGTGTTGAAATGTGGCCTTAAACACATCTAAGTAAATTTTTTTGTCCTGTTCTTTTATATCAAATATCCATTCTTCATATGTTTGAACTACTTTCGCTTTTTGTTTTCCTGTTATTGACACAGTATGGACTAAGAGTATAAAGGAGATAATTTAAGGGCAACTTCACACTTGAAAAGTTGAAATCATTGGTTCCCCCTTACAGAAGACTCCCTGGGGAAGATAATACAGGGAATCATGGTCAATTTACTACTAGTTCTGATATGTATCTGTCTGATGTAAAAAATCAATGGTTTCCTCCTTTTTAAAAAAATGGCCTCCCTGGGGACCAGAGAGTAGAAGGTCGTAATAGCTTCCTAGTTTGCATGCCTGACTATTTGTTCTCCAATAGCAAACAGTTCTTCAAGTAATGACACTTTGGTCTCTGGTGCAGAGCACCTGCAGCTCTTGTGCTGTGCAACATCTACCACTGTGCTGTGATTATATAGAGGATCTTATCTGGAAGAGAAATGAAGGATTTTAAAGAGGAATTTGTAACCCATTTACCTGCTACTCTCCCACTCAAACATTATGTGCTTGCTACCCCTCCAATCCCCCACCACACTCCTATTTTTGAAAGGGAAAATCTTTGTCACATTGTGTAAAACACTTAGGGCCCTGATTTGTCTTCTTATTAATCTATTTGTTTCTTACCAAGAATTATGAAACATAGAAACATGGCAATGTGTTAGTAACCCACATGACACACTGGGTGAAAATAGTATTTCTTAGTGTCCAAATCTGGTTTTGGACAAGTAAACATTATATGTGATGGTGCCGATGTGTTTGATTGTGTGTGTGTGTTTGGAGAGAGGAAATGTGAAAGAGACATGTATCTCAAGATATATTAAATAAAAAATGAAGTGACTTCAACATATGAATTGGTAGGGGACACAATTCAGCCCCATAACAGAGATCTAGCATCCAGACCTCGGTTTCTCTTACTACTCTCCGATAAAAGGAATCAAGGCTCCTTGGAGAATGACTGATTCTAGGTCTAGGGCCAGGAATGCGCCAGGTGAAGCTGGAGTTTATTGAAGTACAGAAAATAAGAAAATGTTCACAATAAAAACAAAATCAAAGCCCAAAATGACAGGGTCTAAGTTAAATGGACACAGGAGCCAACTGAAATAGTTCTCTATTGCCAAAACCAGAACAGTTTGAGCAACAAAATAAATTAGGAAATACGGGATTGTATCCCAAATAATAAAATAAATATACCTGATTTTGTAATTATATAAAATATAATAAATGAATGACAGGACGATTTATTTATTTAAATAAATGAGAAGCAATAGATAAATCTCCTATGCAAAATAATTCTGAATAATTTGTACAGTTTCTTTACTTTCCAGTAAGTGGAATGTTGCTCCCTGCTCTTTTTGTGTGGGCTGCAGAAAATGACTTCATTCCAAGGAGCAGAGTAGGGAAAGTGGGAAAAAGTAATTTGGCAGCGGAAAAATCCCTCAGCCAGGTGACTTCCATTAATATCAGTGGTGATAAGTCATGTTGATAGTATGTATCCTTGATATGATGTGATGAGAACAGTACTTTATTTCTGTGGTATTTCATCCCACATCACAAAACTCTAGTATAATCATGAGAAAAGAGAATCTGACAAATCTCAGTTGAGAGACATTCTGCAAAATACCTTACCAATATTCTTCAAAACTTTCAAGGCCATCAGAAGCAAGGAAAGTTTGAGAAACTGTCACAGCCCAAGGAATATGGGTACTACATGTAATAGGGATTGCTAAATGTACTAAGATATCCTTCAGAATACTTTATTGCTAAATGTCATAGGGCATCCTGAAGGAATCTTGGAACAGAAAAGGACTTTAGGTAACAACTAAGGAAATCTGAATAAATATAGATTTTAGGTAGTACTAAAGTATCAATATTAGAGCCATAATTGTGAGAAATGTATCATACTATTATAAAACATTAATAATAGAAGAAACTGGGTATGGGCATGTGGGAACTCTCTGTACTATCTTCATAACTTTGCTGTAAATCAAACGCCAATCTAAAATTTAAAAGTTTTAAAAAATTAACTTTAGTTTTATGCCGAATGAATGATAAACTCTGCATCCTTGAAGGCTTACTATGCATACCACCTATAAAAATTACATTCTTTCCCTCCAGCCTTCTCCGTTAGTCTGGATAGAACCTTGAGTAACCTACTTCTTGACTTGGTCACTCTTACCCCTATTATTTTGTTCATTTCATTCATATCTCCAAAAATGTTCTTGCTTTTCCTTTTTGACTTCTTCGAAGAACTCTTGAAATCCTACTTCTAGGGATCTTTCTGTATTTATTTTGTAGTTCCCTATTCAAGAATAAATGAAGGAATTTAAATCTTTACCCCCAAATTTGGCATGGTCATATTCAAGATCATGCATTGTTCATTATGTGTTTGGTACATGTATGTCTCAATATTCTCCATAGCAAGTATATCAAACTATTTATTCTAGATAAATGAACACTATTTTATTAATTTTGTAATTTGAACAGGCAGATAAACATTTTCCACTATGAAAATAAATTTTCCACTATGCTATGCTGTTGGAAAATAAATACATATTTTAGTAATAAATATTTTTAAATGTTATAATATCAAAGCAGACAAAAGCTATTCTGTTGGGAAAAAATGCAGATATTAGTGATAAATATTTTTAAATATTACAATATCAAAGCAGAAAAAAGGGAGGAAAATTGAAATAAAAGAGTGAGAAAATGTAGGAAAAAAATAATTAGCCTGAAAAGGAAGACCAAAGTGAGATGATAGCAAATTTGAAGAAAAACTTAGTCGTATATTTGTTCTTTTATAAAAGAGTAACAATTAGTAATATATATAATAAGTAAAATAATATATTTGCACCCCCCCTTTTTTTTTTTACTAAATATATGTGTCCTCTATATGTTTTAATGGAGATTCAGCATACAGTGAAGTGTTAAATTCTTAAAACAACAAGATAGTTTTTCTGCATTGCCTTATACTAAAATGAGTAGAAAATACTTTAGGAAGAGACTTTTTAAAAGAATCAAGCTTGGGTCATGTGTCAAGAGGCACATTATTTCACATTATCTGTTCTGAACTTCTTCCATGTTTAATGAATAAGATAGCAGCGCACATGAACACTCAAATTACATTTTCAAGTTCATTCAAAACATCTTTGTATGACCATGTAATTACGTTCTGGACAATGAGATGCAAGTTAAAGATTTGATGGCAACTTGAAAGAATCTTTCTCAAAAAAAGACAGCTGGCACGTGTTTTTTGTCACCTTTTGTTATTCTTTTAACTTTTAATTACTCAAATATTGTTTGAAGGACTTTTTTTCTCATTAGAAATCATATGATTTTTTTTAGCTTTGCCTACAATCTGAATTTTGAGCAGCTATTTCAGATCTGTAAATATAAGATAAATTTATTTTGATCAAAAATTGGACAGTTTGAAAGAAGACAGCTACCAATTGATCTGATTGAAACTCAATCCATATACTCACAAATACAGCAATCTTTTAACTTTAGAAATTCTGCCTTTGTTGCAATGAAAAACTTGCAACTAAGAGAATAATGTATCCTTTGATCTAGCTAGAAAATATAGCATACAATCTAAGAAAAGTACAACAGCAACTTTAATGTTTTCTTTAATATATGTGTGTGTGTGTGTGTGTGTGTAATTAAATTAAATCTATTATAGACACCCAGTTTAAAGGAATTAGCTAATATCTGGTAGCCTATCAACACCTAGAACTAAATAAGGTCTATTTTTTAAAGGAAGTGAGGGGAATATAATATTTTAGGTAGTTTTCCCGATTTTTAAAACAATCATATGCATTATTATCTCTACTGATTTTAACAAAAGAGAGAGAGAGACTGAGGATGCCAGGAAGTTTAGAAAGACTCCTCTATCATCAAGCAGCTTGTCAATGATGGAGGCTGGATTTGGACCGAGTTGTGTCTCTTCATGTTCTTACATCATGTTAGCCGACTCCTAACGAAGGAGGTTTTTGCTCTTGCTGGTGTGTTGTTATTAGAAGACAGTTTTTTTAGAGAAACAAAAACAGGAAAAGGCCACAGTCATATTCAGCAGATAGATCAAATAAAGCATGGGAAAGTTTGCACTCACTTCAACAAGGCATATTGTTATCTCCTTGTTATTTTTATGTTAATTGAATAATATTCTCTGGCATATGGAAATAATTGCATTTCCATTCTAGTCATATTCAGCTTCCCAGTTATTCTCAACTGAAGTCAGTTTCTTTTTAGGAATGCATTAGATTTCTTTTTATTGTCTGAAACACAGAGAAATGAATATGAAGAAAGTTGTTAAGTCTGATTATGAATATCTGGAAATTAGATCCATATAGTTAGAGAAGGAAAGGGAATGCAAGGTCATGATTTAGCTAAGTTTGTGGTTCTTATTTTTGTGAGGATTCTCAAACTAAGTTCTTGAATAAATTTAGCGATATGTGGTTTCATAGACAGCAAGAATTTCAAAGTTTTAGATGCTCCTTTACTTCTTGACAAATTGTTGGTATCTTAAGGCATTTCAAACACCAAATAAAAGAAGTTCTTTTTCCTTAGCACATTCATAGACAACAATATTTGGAGAAATTAAGTGAAAGGAATCAGAAACACATAGAATACCTTCTCTTAAAATATACAGGAGTTTAAACGTTATTGAGAAAGTGTCTAGCAAAATGGATTATTCTAAACCAAAACATTTAAAAAATGGATTAATACATTTCAGAAACTCTAAGTAGGAGAAAAAAAACAGAAACAGTTTTTTAATTAAAACTAAATAAAACATAAGTTAATTAGAATAATTTGAATTTTGTTCTGTTTTAGAAGGCTCTCTGGCTTGGCTCAAGTAACTGTTTTATGTAAGTTAATAATGTAATTTATTATTAGACAAATAAGTCATTTTCCTATTTTATATACACAGAAAGGAGCAATACATGATGTTCTCCTGCCATATCTAATAAGGCCCTTTATTATCTTTCTCTTGTTAGCCTCCCTCTTACAACAGGTGAAGGAAACAGAATATGTCTGGACCACACAGTTTGATGAGAGATCTTTGCTATTTGAGGCCAAGGACTGTATCAGTGTCCTTGTACAATACAGGGTACTTGGTAGGCACTTAACTCACGTCTGGTAAATTTTTTTAAAACCGAGATCACTGAAGGAGTCATAAATAAGGAATTTTAAACAGGCTGAAGAAAGTTAGTCCCAGTAAAGTTAGATGATTTATCAATGATCACATGAAAACAGGATGTGAAGCCATGTTGTAATCCCATAACTTCTATCTGTATCCATTTCAATCTCTATAGAAAGCTCTTCTAGAAGTATGGCTTTAATCTCAAAGTGGTAGATACACAACGCAAGGAGAGTAAAAACTGAAGAGGGAGGGAAATATGAAAGTTAAAAGGTAGGGTACAAAAGTGCCTGAGCCTCTATATATTCACTGGCAACAAGGATGCAAAACCACAGAGAAAGGGGAGGGTGGGTTGGGAGAGTGAGGTGAAGAAGATACTCAAATGCTCAGAATTCTGAGGAAGCCACGCTATCTCCCTCACTAGATGAGTCATCTCAGTTGTTTTCAAAACATCACTAGAATTTTCCAAAAATAGATTTGCCTTTGAGTTTTATGATACTTTCAAACGAGATCATTTCACTGTTGCTTTTATTATGGATGATCTCACACAGCAAATCAACTCCAAAATTTGGGGTGATATACTTTAGATTTTATCTATACCCAATCTTTTCTTATAAGAATATCTTTAAAACAAACATAAATTACAACTGAGTTGTTCTTAAGCCACAATATAAAGAAAGTGTCATTTCTATCTCTAGCAACAAATTAGTATAATCTTAGAAATATAAAATTTGTTTAAATTATTAAATATTATTGCATTTAATTACAATACAACAATGTAGATACTTTTTTCATAAAGGTTGTCAATATTTTTCACCATTTTATGCTACTGAAATCTATTCAAGGAAATGAAAAATACGGCATGAACTATCTGTTTATTAGAAATTCTGATAATGTTCAATACAATTTTACTCATGACAAATACAATTTATCAATGCATACATTTTATCTATGAATAATTATATTTTCAACTTATCTTTGATTTTCTTTTCTCCTCAAATCATAGATCTGGGGGTAAAAATCCAGCTAGGCAGTAGTGGAGTTCACACCTTGATTTGTACCAAAGAAACTGAGACATTATGGAGGATTTTTTGTTTTGTTTTGTTTTTTGTCCACATTCATAGAGCTAGCTAGTAGCCAACTAGCACTTTTCAGATCCCGGAGATTAACATGAAGGAAAAACCAATTTATAAGATTGCAATGTTGACAGTTGCTACCAATAGAGGTGGCACTTAGGTCTGTTGGAAGACTACTACAATAGAGATCTCCGAGATAAGAGAGAATTTTCCATTTACAAGGTGTTTGAAACCTCTAGTCTTTTTTTTTTTTTTTTTTTTTTTTTTTTTTTTTGAGATGGAGTCTCACTCTGTCACCTAGGCTGCAGTGCAATGGCACGATCTCTGCTCACTGCAACCTCTGTCTCCCAGGTTCAAGCGATTCTCCTGCCTCAGCCTCCTGAGTAGCTGGGATTATACAGGCACCCGCCACCATACCCAGCTAATTTTTTGTATTTTTTAGTAGAGACGGCGGTTTCACCATATTGGTCATGCTAGTCTCGAACTCCTGACCTCGTGATCCACCCGCCTCAGCTTTCCAAAGTGCTGGGATTACAGACATGAGCCACCGCGCCGGTCACCTCTTATACACATTCCTTGTCATCTCTCAAAATTATACTCTTTGTCACCATCTCTGCAAAGTCTTATCCTCTTCCTCTTCTGCCCAGGTAAAGTTACCTACTTCCTCCCGTGTACTCCCAGGGTACTTGTTAATAATTATATAATCACACTTACATGTGCTGTGATTATCTAGTTGTATATCTATTTTCTTGAATAAAAAATGAATTCTGGAAGGAAAGGCACTGAGACTTATTCACATTTGTTTTCCTAATATTTGGCACACTATTTAGCATGCAATAAGAGTTTGCTGAATGAAATGGAGTTCCAGTCTATAAATTAGTGTAAGAATTCTAGAATGATTATGTGTAAAAAAATTATAGGCTGTAAATAAAAGATTAGATCTGTAAGAGTAGTCTGTGGAAGCAATATCACCAGGTTATGGTAGCAAAGCAGGATTAAGGAAAAACACACAATAATTAGACAAGATTGAGATATGTGAGGGGTCTAGTGAGTCACTGAGATCAGAACAGATGATAGGAAATTAGACAACTTAAATCACAACCAAGGAATTCAGTCTCAGGCTTAAGGCCAAAACCAGTACCCCAGGTGATGGAATTCTTGACCAAAACCCATACTACAATGCAGATGTTTCTCTTGAAAGCAGAATCAATAAAATGAAATAGATTAACACCTCCAGAAAACAAGAGTCGGTCTCATGAACTGGAAAGGTTGTGTAATATAAAGATTTTCTAAGGAGCTACTCTTTATCAATGCATTTTTAGTCTCCCATCATAGCCAGCCCTACCACCTGAAAGCCAGAATCTGGAGACTAGTGAGATATGGAAGGAAAAAGAGATACTAAATACTTTCAAATGCATCTTAATATTGTATGGCCACCAACTCCTTTGAGATTCTGATATTATATAAAAAAAAAATAACATATTCACAGTAATACATAGTCTTATGCTGAAAGTTCGGGGACCGTGGATCCTTCTCTGGCCATCCAGGTACTTCTATACCTCTAGATAGAACCTTTGGAAAGAAACTGTAAGATAGCTGAACCTAAATATGGAAAAACTAAAGGTCACCTCTGCTACAGTTAAGTAGATTGACTCAGTTGCCCCATTCTATTGGTGACTTTTAATAAGTTTTGCTTGTTCTTCATTTGTTTAATTTCCCAGAGGTGTCCCTTAAGCTGACGGGTTTACAGGCATGCACAAAAGTATAGACCTCAGTTACTGAATTTTTCTCGTATTAAATTAAAGACAATTCATGTCTAAAATATAGAAAATATAGGTATGCAAATAATTAAACAAGAAAAATGTGTTATTTTATTTATTTTAAAGCCTAATATATACTCTTTCTTTTTAAAAACCTTAAAAAATAAAATGTCATTAGCTTTCCATTTGCTTTAAGAATAAAGTAGGTTTCTGGTTACAGCAATTTTTTTAAGATATCTGATCTTTTGTATTTATGAAAAGATGATTTAGTTATGTTAAAAAATAAAATCCATAAAACACTAAGCCTACTTTGTGTATTTTTTTATAATATAGAATTCACTGAGCGACCTAGTGAATAATTTTATATAAATACTGATCATATTATATACAGATTACCTACTATATTGTCTCTGCTTCCATACTGTTTATTCCTGAAGGAAAGTTTGCTGCTTCATGAACTATTTTATCAAAAGAATTAGCACAACATCTATGGAGCTTAATGCATGTAACATCACAAAAATGCAAGGTGTCACGTGTGTGAAGGGATGTTGCATGAAGGAGAGGCAGCCGATGTGTCAAAAATGATACATTAGAGCTCCAAATGCCTTCATTGGTGCATTTGGATGTTTTGTGAGGCAATGGGAAGCTGCAAAAAGTTGTTTAAGTAGATATGCAAACAAAGTTTGTGTTTTAGAAAGAAAATCTTAATTGTGTAAGAGATGAAAAACAAAGAATAGAAAATAAGAAGCTTGATAAGAGGTTATTAAAACAGTCTAGGGTCATGTATATGAAAACAAACTAGAAGAGTCTGAATAAAGAATGTCTGCTCCAAGGCAATGATCCTGGGAAAGAGTGAGAAGAGACAGTTTCCAGGAAAACAAAAAGTGGATACACTGTGATTATGTGAAGTTTCATCCAGAAATGCAAGAATGGTTCAAGATTAGGAAATCTGTTAAGATAATTATATAAGTACATCAAGCCCTTGCTGCGTCCTTTTCTGAGAACACCCTCCCCATCCTCATACATTCTGAAGGCTCAAGCTTTTACCTTGATCTTAGGTATTTGTTTTCATGTCCCCTCTGCAGAGAGGCCTTAATGGACTTGCCTTTCTAGAAGAGCACTTAGTATCTTTCTCTAACCCCTTATCCTGTTTATTTACCTGCCTACTAGTAATTGCTACCTAACCCTATTTTATTTATCTTTTTATTATTTCTTCATTATCGATCTCCTCTACTGAAATGCTAGGTGCATAAGAGCAGGGACTAGAACTCTTAATCATTGCTATATCACCAGCATTTAGAATAAAACCTGGCATAGTAAACGCTCAAACTAGTTTTGAGTTACTGATGTGATTACCTTCATAAATGTTAAAAATACATCTGATGGGGGGGCGGAGCAAGATGGCCGAATAGGAACAGCTCCAGTCTCCAACCCCCAGCGCGAGCGACACAGAAGACCGGTGATTTCTGCATTTTCAACTGAGGTACTGGGTTCATCTCACTGGGGAGTGCCGGACGATCGGTGCTGGTCAGCTGCTGCAGCCCGACCAGCGAGAGCTGAAGCAGGGCGAGGCATTGACTCACCTGGGAAGCGCAAGGGGGAAGGGAATCCCTTTTCCTAGCCAGGGGAACTGAGACACACAACACCTGGAAAATCGGGTAACTCCCCCCCCAATACTGCGCTTTAAGCAAACAGGCACACCAGGAGATCATATCCCACACCTGGCCGGGAGGGTCCCACACCCACGGAGCCTCCCTCATTGCTAGCACAGCAGTCTGTGATCTACCGGCAAGGCAGCAGCGAGGCTGGGGGAGGGGCGCCCGCCATTGCTGAGGCTTAAGTAGGTAAACAAAGCTGCTGGGAAGCTCGAACTGGGTGGAGCTCACAGCAGCTCAAGGAAACCTGCCTGTCTCTGTAGACTCCACCTCTGGGGACAGGGCAATAACAAACACAGCCGAAACCTCTGCAGACGCAAACGACTCTGTCTGACAGCTTTGAAGAGAGCAGTGGATCTCCCAACACGGAGGTTGAGATCTGAGAAGGGACAGACTCCCTGCTCAAGTGGGTCCCTGACCCCTGAGTAGCCTAACTGGGAGACATCCCCCACTAGGGGCAGTCTGACACCCCACACCTCACAGGGTGGAGTACACCCCTGAGAGGAAGCTTCCAAAGCAAGAATCAGACAGGTACACTCGCTGTTCAGAAATATTCTATCTTCTGCTGCCTCTGCTGCTGATACCCAGGCAAACAGGGTCTGGAGTGGACCTCAAGCAATCTCCAACAGACCTACAGCTGAGGGTCCTGACTGTTAGAAGGAAAACTATCAAACAGGAAGGACACCTACACCAAAACCCCATCAGTACATCACCATCATCAAAGACCAGAGGCAGATAAAACCACAAAGATGGGGAAAAAGCAGGGCAGAAAAGCTGGAAATTCAAAAAATAAGAGCGCATCTCCCCCGGCAAAGGAGCGCAGCTCATCGCCAGCAACGGATCAAAGCTGGACGGAGAATGACTTTGACGAGATGAGAGAAGAAGGCTTCAGTCCATCAAATTTCTCAGAGCTAAAGGAGGAATTACGTACCCAGCGCAAAGAAACTAAAAATCTTGAAAAAAAAGTGGAAGAATTGATGGCTAGAGTAATTAATGCAGAGAAGGTCATAAACGAAATGAAAGAGATGAAAACCATGACACGAGAAATACATGACAAATGCACAAGCTTCAGTAACCGACTCGATCAACTGGAAGAAAGAGTATCTGCGATTGAGGATCAAATGAATGAAATGAAGTGAGAAGAGAAACCAAAAGAAAAAAGAAGAAAAAGAAATGAACAAAGCCTGCAAGAAGTATGGGATTATGTAAAAAGACCAAATCTACGTCTGATTGGGGTGCCTGAAAATGAGGGGGAAAATGGAACCAAGTTGGAAAACACTCTTCAGGATATCATCCAGGAGAACTTCCCCAACCTAGTAGGGCAGGCCAACATTCAAATCCAGGAAATACAGAGAACGCCACAAAGATACTCCTCGAGAAGAGCAACTCCAAGACACATAATTGCCAGATTCACCAAAGTTGAAATGAAGGAAAAAATCTTAAGGGCAGCCAGAGAGAAAGGTCGGGTTACCCACAAAGGGAAGCCCATCAGACTAACAGCAGATCTCTCGGCAGAAACTCTCCAAGCCAGAAGAGAGTGGGGGCCAATATTCAACATTCTTAAAGACAAGAATTTTAAACCCAGAATTTCATATCCAGCCAAACTAAGTTTCATAAGTGAAGGGGAAATAAAATCCTTTACAGATAAGCAAATGCTTAGAGATTTTGTCACCACTAGGCCTGCCTTACAAGAGACCCTGAAGGAAGCACTAAATATGGAAAGGAACAACCGGTACCAGCCATTGCAAAAACATGCGAAAATGTAAAGACCATCGAGGCTAGGAAGAAACTGCATCAACTAACGAGCAAAATAACCAGTTAATATCATAATGGCAGGATCAAGTTCACACATAACAATCTTAACCTTAAATGTAAATGGACTAAATGCTCCAGTTAAAAGACACAGACTGGCAAACTGGATAAAGAGTCAAGACCCATCAGTCTGCTGTATTCAGGAGACCCATCTCACACGCAGAGACATACATAGGCTCAAAATAAAGGGATGGAGGAAGATTTACCAAGCAAATGGAGAACAAAAGAAAGCGGGGGTTGCAATACTAGTCTCTGATAAAACAGACTTTAAACCATCAAAGATCAAAAGAGACAAAGAAGGCCATTACATAATGGTAAAGGGATCAATTCAACAGGAAGAGCTAACTATCCTAAATATATATGCACCCAATACAGGAGCACCCAGATTCATCAAGCAAGTCCTTAGAGACTTACAAAGAGACTTAGACTCCCATACAATAATAATGGGAGACTTCAACACTCCACTGTCAACATTAGACAGATCAACGAGACAGAAAGTTAACAAGGATATCCAGGAATTGAACTCATCTCTGCAGCAAGCAGACCTAATAGACATCTATAGAACTCTCCACCCCAAATCAACAGAATATACATTCTTCTCAGCACCACATCGTACTTACTCCAAAATTGACCACGTAATTGGAAGTAAAGCACTCCTCAGCAAATGTACAAGAACAGAAATTATAACAAACTGTCTCTCAGACCACAGTGCAATCAAACTAGAACTCAGGACTAAGAAACTCAATCAAAACTGCTCAACTACATGGAAACTGAACAACCTGCTCCTGAATGACTACTGGGTACATAACGAAATGAAGGCAGAAATAAAGATGTTCTTTGAAACCAATGAGAACAAAGATACAACATACCAGAATCTCTGGGACACATTTAAAGCAGTGTGTAGAGGGAAATTTATAGCACTAAATGCCCACAAGAGAAAGCAGGAAAGATCTAAAATTGACACTCTAACATCACAATTAAAAGAACTAGAGAAGCAAGAGCAAACACATTCGAAAGCTAGCAGAAGGCTAGAAATAACTAAGATCAGAGCAGAACTGAAGGAGATAGAGACACAAAAAACTCTCCAAAAAATCAATGAATCCAGGAGTTGGTTTTTTGAAAAGATCAACAAAATTGACAGACCACTAGCAAGACTAATAAAGAAGAAAAGAGAGAAGAATCAAATTGACGCAATTAAAAATGATAAAGGGGATATCACCACTGACCCCACAGAAATACAAACTACCATCAGAGAATACTATAAACACCTCTACGCAAATAAACTGGAAAATCTAGAAGAAATGGATAATGTCCTGGACACTTACACTCTTCCAAGACTAAACCAGGAAGAAGTTGAATCCCTGAATAGACCAATAGCAGGCTCTGAAATTGAGGCAATAATTAATAGCCTACCAACCAAAAAAAGTCCAGGACCAGATGGATTCACAGCTGAATTCTACCAGAGGTACAAGGAGGAGTTGGTACCATTCCTTCTGAAACTATTCCAATCAATAGAAAAAGAGGGAATCCTCCCTAACTCATTTTATGAGGCCAACATCATCCTGATACCAAAGCCTGGCAGAGACACAACAAAAAAAGAGAATTTTAGACCAATATCCCTGATGAACATCGATGCAAAAATCCTCAATAAAATACTGGCAAACCGGATTCAGCAACACATCAAAAAGCTTATCCACCATGATCAAGTGGGCTTCATCCCTGGGATGCAAGGCTGGTTCAACATTCGCAAATCAATAAACATAATCCAGCATATAAACAGAACCAAAGACAAGAACCACATGATTATCTCAATAGATGCAGAAAAGGCTTTTGACAAAATTCAACAGCCCTTCATGCTAAAAACGCTCAATAAATTCGGTATTGATGGAACGTACCTCAAAATAATAACAGCTATTTATGACAAACCCACAGCCAATATCATACTGAATGGGCAAAAACTGGAAAAATTCTCTTTGAAAACTGGCACAAGACAGGGATGCCCTCTCTCACCACTCCTATTCAACATAGTGTTGGAAGTTCTGGCCAGGGCAATTAGGCAAGAGAAAGAAATCAAGGGTATTCAGTTAGGAAAAGAAGAAGTCAAACTGTCCCTGTTTGCAGATGACATGATTGTATATTTAGAAAACCCCATTGTCTCAGCCCAAAATCTCCTTAAGCTGATAAGCAACTTCAGCAAAGTCTCAGGATACAAAATTAATGTGCAAAAATCACAAGCATTCTTGTACACCAGTAACAGACAAACAGAGAGCCAAATCAGGAATGAACTTCCATTCACAATTGCTTCAAAGAGAATCAAATACCTAGGAATCCAACTTACAAGGGATGTAAAGGACCTCTTCAAGGAGAACTATAAACCACTGCTCAGTGAAATAAAAGAGGACACAAACAAATGGAAGAACATACCATGCTCATGGATAGGAAGAATCAATATCGTGAAAATGGCCATACTGCCCAAGGTAATTTATAGATTCAATGCCATCCCCATCAAGCTACCAATGAGTTTCTTCACAGAATTGGAAAAAACTGCTTTAAAGTTCATATGGAACCAAAAAAGAGCCCGCATCTCCAAGACAATCCTAAGTCAAAAGAACAAAGCTGGAGGCATCACGCTACCTGACTTCAAACTATACTACAAGGCTACAGTAACCAAAACAGCATGGTACTGGTACCAAAACAGAGATATAGACCAATGGAACAGAACAGAGTCCTCAGAAATAATACCACACATCTACAGCCATCTGATCTTTGACAAACCTGACAAAAACAAGAAATGGGGAAAGGATTCCCTATTTAATAAATGGTGCTGGGAAAATTGGCTAGCCATAAGTAGAAAGCTGAAACTGGATCCTTTCTTTACTCCTTATACGAAAATTAATTCAAGATGGATTAGAGACTTAAATGTTAGACCTAATACCATAAAAATCCTAGAGGAAAACCTAGGTAGTACCATTCAGGACATAGGCATGGGCAAAGACTTCATGTCTAAAACACCAAAAGCAATGGCAGCAAAAGCCAAAATTGACAAATGGGATCTCATTAAATTAAAGAGCTTCTGCACAGCAAAAGAAACTACCATCAGAGTGAACAGGCAACCTACAGAATGGGAGAAAATTTTTGCAATCTACTCATCTGACAAAGGGCTAATATCCAGAACCTACAAAGAACTCAAACAAATTTACAAGAAAAAAACAAACAACCCCATCAAAAAGTGGGCAAAGGATATGAACAGACATTTCTCAAAAGAAGACATTCATACAGCCAACAGACACATGAAAAAATGCTCATCATCACTGGCCATCAGAGAAATGCAAATCAAAACCACAATGAGATACCATCTCACACCAGTTAGAATGGCAATCATTAAAAAGTCAGGAAACAACAGGTGCTGGAGAGGATGTGGAGAAATAGGAACACTTTTACACTGTTGGTGGGATTGTAAACTAGTTCAACCATTATGGAAAACAGTATGGCGATTCCTCAAGGATCTAGAACTAGATGTACCATATGACCCAGCCATCCCATTACTGGGTATATACCCAAAGGATTATAAATTATGCTGCTATAAAGACACATGCACACGTATGTTTATTGCAGCACTATTCACAATAGCAAAGACTTGGAATCAACCCAAATGTCCATCAGTGACAGATTGGATTAAGAAAATGTGGCACATATACACCATGGAATACTATGCAGCCATCAAAAAGGATGAGTTTGCGTCCTTTGTAGGGACATGGATGCAGCTGGAAACCATCATTCTTAGCAATCTATCACAAGAACAGAAAACCAAACACCACATGTTCTCACTCATAGGTGGGAACTGAACAATGAGATCACTTGGACTCAGGAAGGGGAACATCACACACAGGGGCCTATCATGGGGAGGGGGGAGGGGGGAGGGATTGCATTGGGAGTTATACCTGATGTAAATGATGAGTTGATGGGTGCAGCACAGCAACATGGCACAAGTATACATATGTAACAAACCTGCACGTTATGCACATGTACCCTACAACTTAAAGTACAATAATAATAAATAAATTAAAAAAAAATACATCTGATGTAATTTCAGCACCTATTTTAAAAATAGAAATAGATGAGTACTTTTATCATTCTAAAAGTCAGCTTCATGCTTAATGAAGAAACGCTAGAAGCATTCCTACTAAAATTAAAAGCAGGAGTAAGCAGGACAAAGGAAAAGAGTTATTAGCATTGGAAAGGAAAA
Organism: Macaca nemestrina; assembly: GCF_043159975.1. Taxonomy (NCBI): domain Eukaryota; kingdom Metazoa; phylum Chordata; class Mammalia; order Primates; family Cercopithecidae; genus Macaca; species Macaca nemestrina. The sequence continues at coordinate 88,804,649 of NC_092130.1, read as the reverse complement.
ACACAAGACTAGAAATGGAAAACTATTACAACCAATAAGAAAACTTAACATTTCTGGATATAAAATTAATAGAAATCAATACCTTTCTCACATACAAGCAATAGCCAGTTGAAAGATAAAATGGAATAAAAGATCTCACTTTAAAATATGAAAAAGAATACTTATGAAGGGACTAATTAAAATGCATAGAAATCTATATAAAAATTCTTCAAACTGAGCTGTTAGAATGACTGTGAAGACAAAGAGAACAAATGCAAAGGCATACTGAGTTTTAGAAAGATGTCTTACAGATATGAGTTATCCCTAAGTTAACCACAAACTTCAACTTATTCCAATAAAAACACGATATATTTTTTAATTTAAAAATGGATAGAAAATATCTAGGTCTTTTTGAATAGGAAAATGGTTCAGAGTGGAGACAAGCCCTACTGATAGTGATATATATATGTGTGTTTTTCCCTTCATCTACATTCATTCTCTAGATTGTAATCTCATGACTTCAAATTCCATCTAATACTAGTGATGCTCTTATTTATAAATGTAATTCCACAGTTTAGGATTTTTCACTGAACTCCCTATTTGTATATGTAATTTTGCATTCAATACCCACTTCACTATCGAACAGGTACATTCATCCTTACTTGTCCCAAACCTACCCTCAAATCTGATCTTTCCATGATCTTCCCCAACTGAAATAATGACAAAAACATCCTTCCAGTTTTTCTCACTATACACCTTGTAGTCACCTTTCATACCTCACTCTCTTTCTCCAATCTATTATTCAATCCATCATCAAAAAATGTAGACTCCATTTTAGATATATAATGAGAATTTGATGGCCTCATACTATCTCTACTATCATCGTACTGGTCAAAGTCACTATTATTTATTTCCTGGATTATTGCAATTGCTTCCTGACTTTTACTGCACGATTCCACTTTTGTCTGCCTTTGCCTCTCCCTACTAGCCCACTTACCCTAATAGCCTATACTTAATACAGCAGTACAGTAATCTTTGTTTTGCAGTTGGAATACTTAAGATAAAATGACTTCCTGAGATAAATTGGGAGGCAGATCACATTGCTAAGGAAATTGTAGCATTAAAAGAAGAAATTAGAAGACTATATGTGTTGACTATTTTTGCCAGAAATTGGCAATGCACAAGAGGAAGTTGAGCTCGGTGAAGAATCGGCTCATTTTCCAGTATATATAAAAGAGAACAGAGACAAGGCTATGGCCTTGTGGAGTTCACCAACAGGCTAGCTGCTTCTGGAGTCCAAATGGCAGGTGATAAATTCAAAAGTGGCACAGCTCTACTAAATATTTCAGTTGAATAAAATGATGTGGCAAAGAGCGCATTAACAGTGTGGTGCCAAGTAAAATTCAGTTAAAAGACCAAAGGTCAAAATCAGATCAAAGTTTGTGACCTTCTCATTATTGTTCCAGATAGCCTTATGGTAGCGACCATGAGTCTAGATACATATCTATATAGAGAAGACAGAGAACACATGAGAGAGAGCATGAGAGAGCATGAGGTAAGACAATGGATGTGGTTGTGGTTAATGCACTTGGTATCCTAAAGTAAATTGACGAGATGCCTGTTACACTTTTTTTTTTTTTTTTTTTTTTTTTGAGACGGAGTCTCACTCTATTGCCAGGCTGGAGTGTAGTGGTGCTGTCTCTGCTCACTGCAACCTCCGCCTCCCTGGTTCAAGTGATTCTCCTGCCTCAGCCTCCTGAGTAGCTGGGATTATAGGCACATGCCACCACGCCCAGCTAATTTTTCTATTTTTAGTAGAGACGGAGTTTCATCGTGTTGGCCAAGATTGTCTCTATCCCTTGACCTTATAATTCGCCTGCCTCAGCCTCCCAAAGTGCTAGGATTACAGGTGTTAGCCACCATGCCTGGCCACCTGCTACACCATTGAGTTAATACTGTGCCAAAGAAACAAGCTCTGATTTTTTAAAATCCTTTGACTTTTTGAGACTTAAAACAATGCTTATGCCCTCAAACTTCCATGAACAGGAGGAAGACTTTGAATTCTGCATAATCTTCAAAGAAGCCAGGCTCCCAATATCCATCTCTGATGAGGCCAAGGACATGCCTCCAAAATAGGAGAAACTAAAGCTACAGAAAACAATGGGCAAAGAAATTCCTCCTAGAAAGCAAAATTAGAGCTTTCACAATGTTGGTCCAATGATGGCTTCAAATTACTCTCTTTTAGTTACTCTTAAAATTACTCCCTTATATTCAGAAGCATTTAGTATAATGATCTTTTCCCCATTCCACCACTATATACTTGGTGTGGTGATATACACCTTTTTTTATAGTGTCAAACACTGGCACAAAAGAGGTATCTTGGACTTTGAACTTAATGCAATGCCTGGATGACTTGTTAGGCAGTTTATTTTGTGTGAGTATATAATTGGGAGGGCAGAGAGAGATGCATATTTGGTTATCAAAATGCAGACAGTAGGAGACACTGGCTGAATGCCTAACATTCCCATTTACTGTTCTTGAGTATACAGGAAGGCTACATTTGCAGTCCTCCTTACTTTTGTAAGGTAATATGTCTCTTCTTGCAGCAAACATGCTACTTGTAAGATGGAAGACAAGGGAGAAAAGTATCCTGAATGGTAGCTAATATAATACTGTAGGATATCAAGCCAATATAAGATAACAAACTGGTTATCTAAATTGAAAAATAAACATTCAAAAATCAGAATCCTCTTATGTACTGATTAAAACCAATTACAAAATGTTACAAAGAAACGATCCTATTTACCATTGTAACAAAGCCTGACAAAGTTAGGATTAAATCCAATAAAAATATATGAGAACTTTATGGATAAAATTATATAATATAATAGGTTATATAAGACAATATCCCAAATAAGTTTCAACAGACAGTATTTTCACACAATGTAAGAGTCAATAAGATACCAAGTTTCTATGAAATGATCAATACATTCAATGTAATTACAATAATTGTTTATAGAAACCTGACAAATTCCACAAATCCCCAAGGAAGAGCAAATGACCAAGAATAGGCAAGAAAATTTCATAGGAAAATGAAGTGGGAATACTTAATCATCCAAATATCCAAATTATTGTAAAACATTAGTAATTAAATATTGTAATATTTTCAGAGGAAAAGGCAAACATAAGAGACTTGAGAGTTCCGAAATATACCATGTTGTATAGAAATTATATCAGAGACGTTATCAACCTAAAGAAATTACAGTGAACAATTTAATAACTAGGGGTAAAAAATTGATTATGCATATAAAAATTTAATGGAAACCTATAACATAAAAAGATAACATGTAAAGAAATAAATGTATAAACACAAATTTATGAATCTTAAAAGAAAATTTAAGAAAATATCTCTACGGCCTTTCAATAAGAAAGGATTTCTTAGAAATGCTGGAAACAAAGCCAGAAATGGGAAAGTGATAATTTGTAAAAATGACTGCATTGAAATTAAGACAAACTCCAGTAAAAGAGACAAAGTTAAAAGCTAGCCACAGTGGTAAAAGATATTTGCAAGGGAAAAGTTTGATATTGGGTTGGCATTCAGATTTTATATAAAATGCCTAATAATTAGTAAGAAATATTTCAAATACCTAATAGAAAATTATGTAAAGGTTTAGAATGAAGAATGGAAAATGAAAACATAAAAAGATCCTCAATTTCACTCCAAATCAGGAAAATATATATTAAAACCAGAATAAAATATTTCTTATCTGTCGAATTTCTCTAAATTATAATCGTGACTATAACAAATATGAGTGAGCATCATGGATGAAGAGATAGGCTTATACTCTACTGGTAGACATGTAAACAATTTTGGAGAAAACTTTGGTAATATGTCTATGTCCTGTGAAATCACAATTCCAAATCCAATTATGTATTCAAAGGAAACTCTTGTATATGTATAAGAAAACATAAAAGAATTATTATTACAGTAGTATCTGTAATAACAAAGAATTGTAAATATGTACCCTTGAAGTAAGATTATACCTAAAATGATATGCAACATTTTATCAACCATTCAAAGAAGAAATAACTTTTGTATAAATGATTTTAAAATGCAAATACACATAACATAACAAGTTTTCCAGTTTATTCTTGAAGATATCACTTTTCTATCACCAAAGAAAAAGTATCACTAAAAATTGATCTGGACATTAATTTCACTTGGGAATATAATATAAAACACTAACACATTTGACCCAATAGCATATAAGAAGAGAAACACAACCTGACCAATCTTGATTTAATCCTAAGAATGCAAGGATCTTCCAGTAGAAAAAAAAAATGCATATTGATGTAACTATTTCAATTTGTTGAATGAGATCTACAAAATACCAGTAAGTAAGACAATTAGGAACTACACAAGGGACTTCTACTTCTGAGAAAATACCTGGAACTAAACTCACCCTGGCATGCTAACCAATCATCACATTGGGGGGAAATGTATGAGGCAACCATTTCAGACATTAAACAGCAGGCAGGGCAGACTGCCATTCCTGAGAAAAGCATGACTCATGAAATGAGCTCCGTGATTGTTCTGAATCTCTGCAGCAAGATAGAGATCAAGCAAAGATCAGAGTGGGATGCTGACATGAGATTACCATAGAATCGCTGAAAAGATCACAGAAGTTAGGTAGTACTTAGAGACAGGAGAATTCCAGACCCAACCAGAAAAGAAGAAAGCATCTGACTCCACAAAAATACTCTAAATTAGGAGTAAGAACCAATTCATAGTAATATCACGTTACACTAGACTAGCCCTGACAAAGCCAAAATCTAAGCCTTAACAAAATCATCAAGGGAGAGAGAATTTGGAAGTAGAATTCCACTAAGAGAGGAACTTGGAAAAACTTTGGGCTTTCTACAGATCCACACTAATTTGGACGTCTGTGCAAGATGTCAACCCGAAAACAAACAACAAGGCAAAACTCTCTGGAGACATCATCCCACGTATCCACCCAAAAGTTCAACCTACAATCTGAAAGTATTTGACATCTAAGTAAACAGGAAAATGTAACCTCTAGTTAAAAAGTTTAACAGAAAGTAACCGAAGGTAGTTTAGATACTAGATTTCACAGATAATGACTTTAAAGCAGCTATTTCTCTCTCTCTCTCTCTCTCTCACACACACACACACAGAGCTATGATAGATAGAGAGAGAGATAGATAGATAGATAGATAGATAGATACATACATACATACATACATACATACATACATAGATATACACACGTATATATTTAAAGCAAAATATGGGCCGGGCGCGGTGGCTCAAGCCTGTAATCCCAGCACTTTGGGAGGCCGAGACGGGCGGATCACGAGGTCAGGAGATCAAGACCATCCTGGTTAACATGGTGAAACCCCGTCTCTACTAAAAAATACAAAAAACTAGCCGGGCGAGGTGGCGGGCGTCTCTAGTCCCAGCTACTCGGGAGGCTGAGACGAGAATGGAGTAAACCCGGGAGGCGGAGCTTGCAGTGAGCTGAGATCCGGCCACTGCACTCCAGCCTGGGCTACAGAGTGAGACTCCGTTTCAAAAAAAGCAAAATATGGTATTAATGAGTAAATAAGGAATCTTCTCTGAGAAATCAAAACTGTAAAAGAAAATCAAACTAAAAATTCTAGAATGAATTAAAACGTATAATAACTGAAGTAGAGGGAAAAACTTACTTGCTTTTCATAACAGAAGATTAGACATGGCAAAGAAAAGAGGATCAGTGAATTCAAGGGAAGACCTATACAATTAGACAATTTTGATTATAGAGGCTCTAGAGCATGCTTTAATATATTGTAAGACTGTTTGTCTCATAGCTTCAAATGGATAGTGTTTTCCTAGTCTTACAAGTTTATTTTCCATGTGAATTTTAATATCCTGACTAGCCACAAGAAAGCTGATGTTTACAGTAAGATTGAATAAAGATTATAAATTAAATTTAGGATATAGGCACACACACAAATTTCCCACGGTGAATCTTTGGAACAATATTCCCTGAGTTCATGCATGCTTAAAAATGATTGCCTGTCTAAAGTCTTGGTCATAGAGGGGCAGCTTGAATAAAAATAAAATCCTTAGTTGACACTCTGGTTTTTCGTTTCTTTCCTTCCCACTCTCCCTCTCCTCCTCTACTTTCTCTTCTTCCTCCTCCTTCTCCTCTGCTTCTTCTATACTGATTTATCTTTATCTTGATTTGTGTTTCAATGCTGATTCATTTTTATATGGATTTGTATGCTGCTTTTGAGTAGAATGGTGCTGCCAGTCTGATTTTTGGTCCTTGTAAATTATTTGCTTCTTTGTATGGAGGCCCTGAGGATTTTCTACTTCATCTTTAAAATCTAAAAAATGCACTATAGTATAGACCAGAATTGATAACTGTGTGACTGTGTTCTCAGGAAATATCTGGGCCTTTTCAACATGTAGTGTCCTATCTTTCATTTCCTGAAAGTTTTATTGGATTATGGTTTAAATATTAAATTAGTTCCTTTTTTAAATCTTCTTTAGGGTCTTCCTTTCATTTTGGTGCTTTCTTTATTCTTCATCTCATTGTCATACTATCTGTTGTTTCTCCTCTTTTCCTCTAAGCATCTTATTAATTTCTTATTTGTATTTCTACATCCTTGGGCCTCATGTAATTTCGTTTTCATTTCCTATATCATTTTTCTGTTTTTTGCCTCCCAAGGTCATTAATAATATTTTCTTTCTTTCAGTTTTGTTGTTGTTGTTTTGGATTTTTTTTTTTTTCTGTTCTTAGTATTTGAATTTCTGAATCAAGGTGTTTTATTTTTTTCTGTAACCCAAATCATGCTTGCTGGATTAGAAACTTTAATTATTTACAACATTGGTTCTTATCTGTAGAGAACTTCACATCAGCTTCATCAAGTACCCAGCTGCCTTAGCATTGAGCAGCAGAAGCAGTAACTCCTAGGCTATGAATATTCTCTGACAACGTTAATCAGACCCATGAGGATGGAAGCCCTACGTGCACAACTTTCAGGACAAATCTAAAGCTAAAGAGAATCTCCATTCATGTCTGCTATGAACTAAGTTGTATCCTCCCCACATTCATGTTTCAGCCTTAATCCTCAATGTGTCTGTATTTGGACATTCATGTTTCAGCCCTAATTCTCGATGTGTCTGTATTTGGACACAGGGCTTTTAGGAGGTAATTAAGGTTAAATGCAATCTTAGGAGTGGGAGCCTAGTTAAATAGACTCAGCAGTCTTATAAGAAGAGGAATTAAATGCAGTCATAAGAGTGGGATCTTAATTCAATGGGCTTAGTGGTTTTATAAGAAGAGGAAGAGTGCTCTGTGTGTGTATGTGCACGTGTGTGTGTGTCCGCGTGTGTATTCATTTAAGCATAGAGCAAGCCAGGAAGAGAGCCCCCACCAGGAACCAAATTGGGTGATACCTTGATCTTGGACTTCTCTGCCTCCAGATCTATGAGAAACAAATTTCTGGTGCTTAAGCCACCCAGCCTACAGTATTTTGTTATGGCAGTCAAAGCTGACTAATGCAATGTCCTTGTTGAATCGAATTAATCATCCTGGAATATTCTGATCCAAGTGTGTAGTAGATATATCATTTATATATAGTTCTGTCTCTCTCCTAGAGAATAGTCCCCTAGATTATGAACTTAGATTCATTTGGATCACTCACAACATGTGCCTTTTATTAATTATAAAAAATTCATATTCATAGTAACAAATCAAATGTAACTCAGAAGAGAATGAATAAAAACTTCATTCTTGTTTACTATCCCTTTCTTCCATGCCACCATCTTGAGATACTGAAAGAAACTGAATCTTTCTATTATTGAAAGGAATTGAATCTGCAAATCAATTTCTTCACTTTCCCTTTCCTTATTTTAACTGTTTGGATTATTTCTCTCTTACCGAACATTTCTTCACATTCAAAATTATTGGCTAGAGTTCTATGCACAACAATTGTATAAAATATTCTCCTCAGCTCAGCGTATCACTAAGATGAATTTCACTTAAATCATTTAAAACATTTTAAAACCAGTTTTTCAATGGACTTTAATATTAAAAAGTTCCCGGACTGAGAAATGCTCACTTATTCTAGTCCTGTTTTAACTCTTTACATCTGTTCTGCACTGTCATAAATAACCAATAATTTTCCAATTTAATGACCTCAGTTTTGATACAGTTCTCAAAACTGTATTTGTGCATAGTTTTATAAAATGTCTGCTGGCAAAAGTTTCCTTTACTTTAAATACAAGAAGTCAAAAATAAAATAAATGTTCATCATCCTATATTTTAGCATACAAATTAAACTGCAGAAAAAAATGGTAAACAAATATAATTTTATTTGGAACTGGTTTTATTAAATTATTGATTGATAAATATTTTAATTTTGAAATGTCATTTGAAACCATATGCTTTTGGATCATAGAAATGAAATATACTTTCAAAAGTCTCTTGTCTAGCCTTCTGCCTTAAAACTGATAAAAATGTTATCATCAAAGCAACTTAAATAAAGTGAATTGATTTGCTCTATCTAACAATTATTTTAAAAACCAGGTTTTCTAACTTCACATACCACACGCTGTAGCAATGTCTCTTAATTGTAACTGTCATTGGATACCAACAAATTCTATTCACATTCAGTCCTAAAATCCAGTATTTACAGAAAACCAGCCCTTTTTACTAACGTCACCTTATGGTTCCAACTAAACAATCCTGTTAAAATGGTTATTGTGATGGAAGACTATTTATTAATTATTAATAAAAATAAGTTTATGTTCTTTGTGAAAAGAACTTATACAATTTATTAGAATTTATAAAATTATATATGCTATACATGTATGTGGATATGCCACTCACACTGAGCTTCAACGAATGTATGTGATGTGTTGGAAAATCAATACAATCAATTGATTGTATCAATTTAAACTGGTATCGCCTTATCTAAGTGTTCTTGTCCTAAAGATCACACAAATTAACACTATTTATCCTTAGTGGACTTGGTGTCTGAGGGCTACAATTAGTGACTCACATAGTCTTTATATCTAGGTCATTAGTTCAAATCCACTTTAGAATGTTACTTCTTGAGTGATTTTGAAAGGTATCCAATGTTCTGTTACAAATCATAAATATGGTGCTCTAATTTCATTTTAAGCTATATTTTCACAAAAATAGTATGTTATTTTTCTCCTAATTATCTTCACCCATTTCTGCATTTCTCAAATAAATAGCTAAACAGAAAATAAAAATGTAATCAATACACATATTCTACAGAAATAAAGATTTGCCATTTTTTCCTTTAAAAAAGATTATCTGACAGGCAGGGCTCAGTGGCCCACGCCTGTATTCCCAGCACTTTGGGAGGCCAAGGCAGGTGGATCACCTGAGGTCAGGAGTTTGAGACCAGCCTGGCCAACATGGTGAAACCCCGTCTCTACTAAAAATACAAAAATCAGTTTGGCATGGTGGCGCAGGCCTGTAATCTCAGCTACTCAGGAGGCTGAGGCAGGAGAGTCACTTGAATCTGGGAGGCAGAGGCTGCAGTGAGCTGAGATTGTACCACTGTACTCCAGCCTGGCCGACAGAATGAGACCCTGTATCAAAAATAGAATAAAAAAAATTACATGACAGAAGACTGCCAATCAACAACTTTTATTTCCTAGATTGGTGGCAAGAATGCAATCATGGCAGAGGAGGCCTGATTGATGGATGGTTCATTCAAAGTGGTAGGAGCTACTTATTGGGTACTATGTTTATCACCTAAGTGACAAAATAATATATATATCAAACTCCTGCGACACACAATTTACCTGTATAACAAATCTGCACGTGTTCCCCAAGCTGAAAATAGAAGTTAAAAAACATCTGCAATAAACTAAGTGGGAGGAACTATTTTCATGAGAGGTTTTCTGAGTCACTGGGTATTTGAAAAGAAGCTTTGGTGAGAGGTAACAAAAATGTGGCTGAATTCATGAGAGAACAATTATCCATTATCTCACATAGAGCATAACTTCTGTACCTTAAAAAAAAAAAATTGGTTTTTTTTCCCCCGCTTTTGCATGTAGGGAATGGGCTTGAAATGGAAGGAAGGCCAGGGCAGCACATACAAAGTCAAAGGCAATAAAGGTTGATCTGCGTTAAGAAAAATGAAAAATGCCCAGCACTATATTTAGAAAAATTGAGACTCGAAGTCATCTATGCAGCCAACAGACATATAAAAAAAATGCTCACCATCACTGCTCCTCAGAGAAATGCAAATCAAAACCACAATGAGATACCATCTCACGCCAGTTAGAATGACGATCATTAAAAAGTCAGGAAACAACAGACACTGGAGAGGATGTGGAGAAATGGGAACACTTTTACACTGTTGGTGGGAGTGTAAATTAGTTCAACCATTGCAGAAGGTGGAAGATAGCGTGGCAATTCCTCAAAGATCTAGAACTAGAAATATCGTTTGACCCAGTGATCCCATTACTGGGTATGTACTCAACGGATAATAAATCATGCTACTATAAAGACACATGCACACGTATGTTTATTGTGGCACTATTCACAATAGCAAAGACTTGGAACCAACCCAAATGCTCATCAATGATAGACTGGATTAAGAAAATGTGGCACATATACACCATGGAATACTATGCAGCCGTAAAAAGGGATGAGTTCATGTCCTTTCTAGGGACATGGAAGAAGCTGGAAACCATCATTCTAAGCAAACTATCACAAGGACAGAAAACCGAACACCGCATGTTCTCACTCATAGGTGGGAACTGAACAATGAGAACACATGGACACAGGACAAGGAACATTACACACCAGGGCCTGTTGGAGTTGGGGGACTAGGAGAGGGATAGCATTAGGAGAAACACCTAACGTAAATGAAGAGTTGATAGGTGCAGCAAACCAACATGGCACATGTATACCTATGTAACAAAACTGCACATTGTGCACATGTACCCTAGAACTTAAAGTATAAATTAAAAAAAGAAAAATTGAGTCTCGGTGCAAAGCTAATAACCAGTGATGGAACGAATAGATGCTCACGAAGTGGCCAAAGTTCGCATTTTAGGGTGAGATAGTCAAATGATAAGAGACATCCTGACACGTACAAATTCACTGGTATTTCCAACTCAACAATGGTATAAGAAATGACTGTGTTTTTGTTGTTGTTGTTGTTGTTGTTTGTTTGTGTCTTTGTTTTTTGAGATGAAGTCTCGCCCTGGTCACCCAGGCTGGAGTGCAATGGCCCAAACTCAGCTCACTGCAACCTCTGCCTCTCGGGTTCAAGTGATTCTCCTGCCTCAGCCTCCTGAGTAACTGTGATTACAGGCGCCTGCCACCATGCCTGGCTAATTTTTTTGTATGTTTAGTAGAGATGGGGTTTTACCATGTTGGCCAGGCTGGTCTCAATCTCCCGATCTCAGGCGATCCGCCCACCTTGGCCTCCCAAAGTGCTGGGATTATAGGCGTGAGCCACCGTGCCCAGCCGCCTGTTTGGTTTTATAACAGAAATTTAGACCAATCAGTTGGGAAAGAAAGGGAAATACTTATCAAATTAATTTTTCTGGAAAACATATATACATTAAAAATAAAATAAATATGGCCAAAGTTGAATTAACATTAAGGCTATAAACTCAGAATTTCTATTAGTAACAGAGCAAGAATGAGATTCTCATTCTGTGTCTCCTTGTGAGCAAAAAAGTGGCTGGTTTCCTTTTTCTCATTTTAATTTGCTTGGCAATCTGGTAAACTTGTTTTATGTTTGTAAATTAGATCTAATCTAAATGTATATGTGAGATTAGAATTCAGCAGGCATCAAATCTTTGCAGGTTATTTATACATATAGGGCTTGCTATGTACTGTAGAAACTTGTTGCTTAAACTTTCTTTTTAAAATTAAGTTTCTCTTTACATACCGGTAGGAAAAAACATCATCCCAGGAAGTGTCTGAACAGCTTGAGACTTATTGGTCTGGAACTATTTTCCTATGATCTAAGCACTTGACTTAGAGTTTAAGTATCTCAGTGGGTTCAGAGCTAAAACTATTTTTTTAAATATCTGATTTTTTAGTCCTCATTTCTTTTTAAGCTGGTCATATAATAAGGATTTTGAGGATCTATTTGTTTTGCAAATACAATGATTTTTCTAAGTGACACTCTAAATTTACATTGGCATTTCAACCAACAGCCTAGTAAATCTACAAGCTCTAAGTAAAAAGCAATGCCGTAACTTTGTAGTGCTAGTGAAAGTCTTATTTCTTTAAGTTACAGGTAAAAGATATTGACTTCTGCCTAGAAAGTAATTATTTTAAAGAAAAATACGTGAAATAAGTGCAAGTTAAACAGTTTGTTTAAGACTCTTAATATAAGAATTCAAACTCTCATCTTTGCCTCACAGAGTGGAATTGTCATAAATGAAAATATCTTTTTATTCTACTTAGAAGCATCTTTTTAAAGTGCATATGATGAGCAAAGTGTGTAAAGATATAAATATATATTTAAAGTGTAATGGTGTACAACAATTACTATAATAGTAAGTAAAGCAAGGCCATAAAAATGGAGAACACATTCTTCAACACATTGAGGAATTTATTTTCAAAGCCTGGCCCATTAGGTTGGAACCAGAAGTTTCCAGATATATGCCCACATTTGCATGAAAATAAATATTTTACATTCCAGTGACGGCTTGGTACATGCTTGAGAATGGATGGTTGTACTAGCTCTGAAAGAAACAGGAAAAAAAATGACCTTCTAAATTACATGAAGTCAAGTAGCTTGGAGAATAGAAAGCAGATCTCTACTGAGGAGACATCTAGTTAAATCTGTGTTCTCACCAGAGATCTATTAATCCAGGGCCCCGCTGGAATACTGGAGCAAATTCATGCAGCTGGGCTGAAGTCAGATTTTTGCCAACTCTGTCCTCTCTTACGATATGCTGTCATTGTTGGAATCATGGCATGTCTAGATTGAAGCTGCGCACAAAGTCTAAAAACTTTTTTGGGCAGAAGTGGCTATATTTCTCTTGTAAGCTGCAAAAGTCTATTTCACTTTTAGAGTTGCTTTTCTACTGTTGCAATAACTACTTTGGAAATTTTTATTACTCGTTAATTAAAATTAAGGTACTAGAGGGAATGAAAACGGTTATTTTGCTTAAGTTGCCTGAACTCAGACTATTGTGCAAGCATTCATTTTCTGTGGTATTTTATTTCATGGAACGATCAGTAGGTGAGCTTGCACAGAGTCAGCAAAATTTTCCTGCAAAGGATCAGATAGCAAATATTTTAGTCTTGGTGGGCCACACGGACTTTGTCACAGGTACTCAACTCTGTCTTGTATGAGAAAGCAGACATAGACCATACATAAACAAATGATTATCTATAGACAATAAAGTTTGAATTTTTTACATGTCACATAATATTCTTTTTATTAACCACATAAAATACAATGATTCTTGGCTTGTAGGCTGTATAAAAACAGATGGCAGGCTGGATTTGGCCCATGGGCTAGAGTTTGCCCATCTTTGAATAGAACACAATCACATAGAGTGATGAAAAATAAGAAAACGTATCTCTTAACGTAAACTTTTATGCTTCTTATTAGATATTTAGTTCCATTTGGATTTGTTTTTCCTAATTATCTCCTGAAATGTGTCATAATTCTTAGTTCAAAAGAATCCTAACTCACTGAAACAGTTAGTGTTGAGTTGCAATTCGAAAATTCAAAACTCACTTGAAAGATTCACGTTCTATCTACTAAGCGAACCCATCATATGAAAAGAAAGCCAGTATTATGTTATGTATTTGACATGGAATAAAATACTATTCATGTCCTTTGTTTTAAATATGAAATGAACACATTTACTAAGATTGCCCTGAATTTGGAAGAAACCCTGGTCCTTTAGCCATCAATGAGATGGCATAATTTTACTGAGTTGAATATTTCATTATGTTACCATGGTCTTACTGTTTAAAGTTTTCCATCAAGCCTTCTACACTGTCTCTCATATAAGCAATTATTTGCTGCTCTGCATTTACTTTTGATGTTCTTTCTGTATTAGTTCTGATTCCTGAGACACTATTAGAAGTATTAGAAATTATAGCCCTTGCTGAAAACAGAGAGAGGAGATGGTGTTAAGCCAGCAAAGTCAGGAAGCTGTTTCTATATGACGTTTGCTGAATAAATCAAATGTAAATTCTCAGCAACTGTATTCTTGTTCTAAGTGTTTCTAGTAATAGAACTATTTCCAGCCAAACCCTCGTTAAGAGAGAGAGAGACGGAGAGATCAGTCAAGTAATTTACAAAGTCATCAGCAGTTTTTAATGTTTTTAACATGCCTTGCAAGCCAAAAGCAAGGTGCACCACCACCTATCAAAGCCTAGACAAGCACAGGTTTCCTGTCAGTTTCCCTTTTTCTCAGTTCTTGGCATATGTTACATGCTCAAGAACTATTATATAAACAAACTTGTTTAACAGACTCAGTAATTAGGAGTTAAGATAAGCAACTACATAATTTTCAAAACTCATTAAAAAGTAAAAACATAGGGTGTATAGTTCAAAGAGCAGGAAAGAGTGCCTGCCATTAAAGGTACTAAGGCACAAAACTTCTTTTCTTTCAGAATTTATTTTTTCTCAACTTCTCTGTGCTATTTGTCATGCTCCCACGGAATGGGATACTTACGGAGCGAGTGCAGATTACAACCTCTCAGTGGTCCATACTATTAGTGGCATTAGTGCTGGATTGATACACTGTGTCCCTGTCAAGGGAGGGAAAGTCAATATCCCCTTCCCATGGGCCTGCTACCAGAATCTGCAGCAGATGAGACCCCTGAAGGATTGCAACCCTCACATTTGAGACGCACTCAGCTCCTGGATCAGGGTGCCCACTGAACGTGCCATCCTGGGGAATAGAGTTGGCTGCCTCCAGGCCCCACCTAGATGCCCCAGAGTGCATGTGGCCAACACCATCTTGCCTCATCTCTGTGCCCAGGCCTTGCAGTGGGTGGAGGACAGCTTTGGAATGCTGATTGGATGTCTGGGAATCTGTTCTGGGAAGGTGGGGAGGCTTCAGGGACCTCAAGTCTCTCAGCGTTTTTTTCCATTGTCCATTTGACTACCCTTACAAAAAAAAAAAAAAAAAAAAAAATTAAAAGATGAAATCATTAAGAATTTCAAAATAGTGACCCTAAGCATCAGGCCTTTGTGAGAATGGGGCCTTCTTGACTGCACTAGTGGCTAACATTTATTGAATTTCTATCAGCAAACTCTTCTAATCAATTCATAGTATACCCAATTCTCACATACGAAAACATATTGTGCAGAGAGGAAACTAAGTCACAAACATAAAGTAATTTTTTCCAAGCTCATGAAATCAGTATGTGATGATGCCAAGATTCCATTAATACTACAGGCAGTCTGACTCCCAGGCTCTTCATTCTAAACCACCTCAACATCTCATATGGTATAATTGCTTTAATACCTGTCTTGCAGGGACATGGATGAAGCTGGAAACCATCATTCCGAGCAAACTATCACAAGGACAGAAAACCAAACACCATGTGTTCTCACTCATAGGTGGGAATTGAACAATAACACTTGGACACAGAGTGGGGAACATCACACAGTGGGGCCTGTCATGGGGTCGGGGGAGAGGGGAGGGATAGCATTAGGAGATATACCTAATGTAAATGACGTGTTAATGGGTGCAGCACACCAACATGGCACATGTGTACGTATGTAACAAACCTGCACATTGTGCACATGTACCCTAGAACTTCAAGTATTAAAAAAAAGTGTCTGTGGTTTTATACGTGGACCCTACTTCTCTGGAGATTTTTCTCTTCCCCAGCAATGTCCTTTTCATGACCCATTGAAATCACACTAAAACTTACCTGATATTTGATGGCTTAGAGCATGAGAAAGTGCCCAATAAACTTTAGCTTTTATTATTCTCTTCCAATTCTGCTTCTTGTCTAGGCTTTCTTTCAAATTCATGTGAAGTGTTGTTTGAACTGGCAATGGCTTAATGTGTGCTTTTATCACGTGTATATCCTGAAAGAGGTATATGTACATTTCAATCCCCAAAACAAAGATATTGAGAATGTTCTTAAGATGGCTGACCCTTTAAAAATCGTTCAGATCCTTTAATTCTGTAAGTTATTTATAAGACTGTCTATACATGAGTACATTTATACATCAATGAGTATCTATTTTATATATCAAATAGAATGCAATTCTAGAACCCAAACTCCTCTTGAATATGTAGTTTTTCAACTTTATGAGATAGATACCTAAATAACACCTATCTTGTGTACACAAGAAACCAAGTCCCAAGTAAATTGCCATTTTCTCTTGGCCACAAAGTTACTATGTGGTAATGCCAGGATGCTAATGTGGACAGTCTGACTACAGGGTCCTCACTCTAAAATGGCACAAGATTCCCATATGGAAGAGTAGCTTTAAAACCCATAATATTAAACATTTATACAAATGAAAATTAGAACTCCACATAAAATGCTTAAATATTCAAAAGTAAAACTTGTTTCTCCTGAATTTCTTTATTAACATCAGAATACAAGATTAGAATATTATGAAATAATTAAGTCAAGCATAAAATATTTATTGAAGACCTACTAAGTTCCAGGCCTGATCCAGATACTTTACACACATCATTGAAGAAAGTAAACAAAGATTTCTATTATTGAGGAGCATATAGTGCAGCAGATAATTAAATTTTCTTTATAGTATCTTCTCTATGTTGGACAAGTTTTAAAGAATTTATTTATAATAACGATGTATTATACAAGTATAATTGTTTTATTTAAATATTTTGACATCCAATGTTGAGGCAAATTAGATTGTATCCCTGTTTTTATCACCATCATAGTATCTTCTAGTGGTGCTTTTGTTACTCCTTTCTTCCATTCCCTCTTTATTCTTTCTTTCTTTCTTTCTCTCTTTTTTAAAATCAGCTGCTGACCATACACTTTATTATCAGCTAAGGGATACGTTAAGTGGCTGCTGGCCCAACCACAGCCAGTTTATATCCGTGATAACTTGGCTTAGCTTTCCCTGAAGAAAGGAAGTTGTATCCTAGGGAAAGCAGACTGAAAATCATTTTTTTTGCATTACCAGCCATTCCTAGAAGTTCTATGATTAATACAAATTTCACTTCTAAAATTATTTTATTCACCCAGTCACTTTGAAAGTTATATACCATGCAAAAAATAAGAATGCTCTCTCTTTACTTACATTTTAAGTACCCTTACAAAATCCTCTAAATTAAAAATCACATTTAACATTATAGACCAAAGTTAATGTTTAAAGAAGTTGCGTTGTTCATTTTTGTTTCGTTTTGTGTTGTGGTATGGGGGAACATATTATTTTAGAAGGACTCAGTTAACCCTTAATAGTTTCTACAAAATGGAAGATTATCAATGCAAAAGAAAACAACATTTGAATTTCAAGAAACATTTCTAAACAGTCTATACAAGAAAGCCGTGGGCATCAATATGAAGACATTTTAGATTTTTTTAGAATTGGTCAACTTTTTACATGTCACACAATTTGAGATAATGGGACAAAGATGTCAAAGAGGTCAGTGTGTCATATTCAGAGGAGAACCTGCTTTGAAATCTGACAGATTAGGTTTGAATTTTGACTCTGAAACTTTCCAGCAGGGTGGTTTGAGGCTTTTGAAATAAACATTCTGAGCCTTCATTTCATTATAATAGAAGGATCAT
The DNA here is from genome assembly GCF_043159975.1 of Macaca nemestrina. Lineage (NCBI taxonomy): Eukaryota > Metazoa > Chordata > Mammalia > Primates > Cercopithecidae > Macaca > Macaca nemestrina. The sequence continues at coordinate 88,786,890 of NC_092130.1, read as the reverse complement.
GATATCCATGTACACAAAGCACTTGTCACATAGAAGTATGTACTCTATGGTAGATATTAGTATTCATCATGAGAGAGCTAGATTTAAGAAAAATAAATATCCTATAAAGTCACCGAAATGTTCATTCCAAGAACATGGGTTTTGTGTAATTAAGGAATTTGACAGGGAGGAATACACAGAGATAACAGACTGAATCAAATCATACCAAGATCTCTGATTACATGTCAAGAAGTAAAACAAAGTAGTTGTCTTTTAAAAACCAGTTTTGGATCAGGTACTATTAGGGACTTTTACATATGTTCTTCCAGGTATTGCTCAAAATAAAATTGAATCTCATAGCGATTGACTGAATAGAGCCAGACGAGAGCACGTGGCAATCCCACTTGCCTGCGTGTGCACGTTGATGTGCCGCTACTGACGCTGTGGAAGAGTTAAAGGGGAGCAAAAAGTTTTATTCTGGGGAAAAAAATGCTACTTACTAGAGTACAGTCTTAACTGATCAAGAAAAATGTATATTTTGTCACAATTTCCTTTATGTTTCCACTGGGACAAAGCTAGTCTAATATATGAGACTCTTGAATGGCCCTTATCTTTGATATAAGAGGAGAGTATTTGCAAAATGTAATTTCCTTGCAGCCCACTTCATTATATATACCTATTTTCATAACAAAGCCTGCGAAGAAAAAAAATGATGTTAAAATCAATGCATTCCTTGAATAATTGAGATTTTTAAAATGGATCTGTACAAAAAGCTATCCTTCAGAACAACGTCTCTCAAGTACCGTTTGCATTAATTTACACCCATTTTCCTTTGGAATTTTTTGCACTTACTCTTCATTTTTTTTAATCATTCAAAATATTTCAAAGCTACTTCTCTGTTTTTAAGCATTCTACTTTAATTTGAAAATGTAAAAAATGTAATAAAATTGAATGATTAAATTGCACTTCTGTTAAGTAGGATTATTTTCTTATATCTTATATCAGAATTTTATTAGGTAATTGTTTTTCATCAGTATGTTCTGCCTACATCCTAGGCGTTAGGAAAATTGGAAAAGGATTGCCAGATTTTCTTTGTACAGGCATACTCCTTACATTTCTTAAATTGTGCTTGACAATTTGAAGTGATGACAAAATTATACCTTTGGTTGTATATTTTTCTTATCATACTAATTTGAATCTAATAGAGGCTATATAGAATTTTTTTCTTTTGTCCTGCATTATAATTTCTATAATTCTTTACAATATTGAAATTCTGTAGTTCAACTATTGCTTCCTAAAACACAACATATGCTCAGATCATACAAGATTGTTAATAAAAACATACATATTAGCTTTATTATTGTTCTGAACTTATGTTCCTTTTGGGATGTAAAAGATAAGATGTGAAACTTATCTTGTAAAATCAAGTGATCTTTGATTTTGCTATGTTATCTACCCATGTGTTCTGGACCTCAGTGGGGACCAGGAAGCTAAGGACTTAACATGTTTCTATGACAATTTTAGGAAGAAAAAATAATATCATTTTACATCTCCACCTTCTCTTGGTCAGAAAACAGACCTTGAGAATTACTGTAGATAGTCTTATGCCATAAAGATAAATGAAATTTTGAGGAATATATAACATGATTGCTAAGCAGTTGTGTGCATATATACATATGTGTGTGTATATATATGTATCCAATTTTGCACATTTAGTAATAGAATAACACTTTTAAAATGAGATCTGCCCTCAGTAATAAACTTTCTCATTTGTTAACAAATATTTTTAAGAATTCTGTAGAGAATTCTTGACTTGAGTCACAATTACCAGAAGAACACTTCTGACAAAGACACTTAAGCAGATATGAGAGAGCGCAAAGGGGAGACAGAGAGATGTTTCAACACTGTCATTTTAAAACTTCAAAAAGCATCTCCACATCAGAAGCGACTTCACAGATCCCGAGTCTCTATATTTCTGAGATATTGTTTGACTTCATTTTTTTTTCTCTCTCCAGGTTCCAGGTTCCATAATCTTTTTAAGGGATATAGGATTTGGGAAGCATAGTATGGAGCGTGAAATTCTCTCTCTATATATATGGAGAGAATATATATATATATATATATTTTTTTAAATTATCCGATTAGTGATTAAGACAGATATTAGAAGAGAAACAACAAAACTTATTTTTCTTTCACCATTCATGGAATTATTGGTAGTTCTATATTAAGAAACAAAATGAAAGCATTCACTTAAATATAAGAAGTAGGATAATAGATATATTTTTGATAAAAATGAAGTAAATATTTGTCTCTAAATTCAAACTATCCACAGTACAATCAGTAAGTATTAGAAAACAAGTAAAGACTTGTTTTATGTGCTCTGGATATATGTCAGACATAGAAGAAACAAGTAGAACTGATAACCCCTAACTTTTAAGGTCTATTCCAAACATAAGATGCGGTGTAGTTCCAAAATTATAGTTAAAAAAATAAAAATATACAAATAATAAATCATCCATGGCAATTGTTGGAAACAGAAAAATAGGCAATGTGTCCAAATACATAACTTCTCTAATATTGATATTAAAAAGAATTTATAAATAATAAACAATAGAAGCATGCTGATTGTTTTATTATAATATTTTCAAATTCAAATTAAGATAAAGATAACAAAGCTGTATTCAAGAATAATAGAAGCATTGTAAATATATATTGGACTGAGAAGGATTTTGTATTACAGCAAAAAGCAAAATTGAATGGCATTCTATTTAAAATGCTTTCTTTTTTATATTTAAATGTATTATTTTAGAGAAAATTCATCATTTAATAGGTGGCTAGTAAACTTTCAAACAGTGAAATAATTTGCAATTGAGTATAGTATATCAGCATTTTCATATTTTGCATCATCTTGATTTAATATTTCTGATACTTCAGCAATGCTAGAGCGGCCATTCTTGGTAACCACATCACCACAGAAATGTAATATGTGTGTTCCGTATCGTTTCCTGCATTATGTGTGTGGGTTGTGGTTGTTGTTTAAGTTCCCATGACTATTGAGCGAGGAAGTTGGGTATAATTCCTGGCAGCATAGTAGTTTATCCATTACACTAAAGACCAGATCGTATTTCAAAATGTTTTTCTGAGATCATTACAGAAACAAATGGCAAGGTTATCAGCCTTAATACCAATTGCCCAGAAAATGTGGGGGAAAAAAGCCACTAAAAATAGCCACAGGAAGCAATAATTTCTATGACAAATCGTTCGGCTGTTTACTTAGTATGCTAAGTAATATATTTTTGATCAAAGATAAACAGTTTAAAAAGTTACATTTGTGTTGTGGCGAGGCAAGGCTGAGGGAAAGAGGAAATTGCTATTCCCTAAAGGCTGATGTACCTTGTAAAATAATCTGTCTTCAAACTCACAATGAAAGGGAGCCAAAAACAGCTTTGAATTATAAGAAGGGACCCTGGAGAGGCTGTTCATTATACAATTTGCTGTAGTGGTTTGCAGATGTCTCATTTTGTGAGTCAGATTATGCACTTTATTTTTTTGTTTTTTAAGTTATGTGTATAGCGTTGGTTATAAATTCTTTCCCGATTTGTCACAATTTCTCCATAAACAGCACAATGTCTATTTTGAACAAACTGATACATTGTACCCCTGCTGTTTCAAAACTGTGACTGATGAAAGAGTTGCACTCTGGCTCTGAAGCAAGTAAGGTACTTAGTAGAAAATGACCCTTTTGTATAGTGCATCCAACTATAACATCAGAAGACTGGACTTGTAACCACTTTGTAGAGAAAGTACCCAAGAGGACACGGTGAGGTGATCAGCAAAATGCCAACTCCGAACAGCAATGAGGCAGTGATGTCAAATGACCCGTTTTGGCACATTTTATTTTAAGGATGTAATCCTGTAGCACATACATAGTCCTTGCTAAAGTTGATAAAACTTCCCTTATAAGTTGAGAAATCTTACTCAAAAAATACTTATTCATAGATTTGTTCTAAAGTTGGGTTCCTGGTTTTAACTGAGGTCATATTCAGGCAATAAAGACTCTAACAAGAAAAAACTTTTTTTTTTCTTAATTTGGGGAAAAAATGTCATTATGCCTTGGGAAGTATTGTTGTAATCATCTGCAATGCTCATTAGTCTTCTTATTATATCTGAAGCACTTGTATTTGTTGAAGTAGAAGCAGCTGAGATAAAAGAAATTTGAAAGTGAAATCATTACACATTTGAGTCAGTGCCTTTTTCAAACTGGAAGCCTGCTCTATTACTCTTAATGAGCTGATGCCCCAAATACTGAAAATGGATTCGTATTTCTTAACCTCTTTTGAACCTCTAGTTAAAAACTGTGGTGTGAATTCAAAAGGAAAAAAATGTCAATAGTGTTTTTAAACTATTCATTTGGGGAGCCATTAGTCAACCTTTACAAACTACTTGATAGTAATATTTAGCCAAGACTAAAAATAATGTTTTTATCAATTAGAATACTAAAAGAAACCTATTTTTAGTAGTCATTTTATATTTTTAAGGATCGATTATATGTCATATAAATTCACAAGCAACTGTTAATAAATACCTAAAATGTAAGAAAATATTTAGATGTCAAAATTAAATATTGATAACAATATATGGATAAAAGTATATAGAACTAAATATACATGCACACAGATGAGTACAAATAAAACTGAGGAAAGCTGGATAAAACTGATATCAAGGTCAATATCCTTGGCTAATGTTATACTGTAGCTTACCTTTAGCAGGAACTAGGTAAAGTATACACAGTATCTCTTTATTATTTCTTTCAACTGCATGTGAATATACAATTATCTCAATAAAATTTTCATCTAAAAATAAAATGTTACATAATTATAATTTGATGTATCTATAGCCTCTAAATTTACAAAAGGAATAGACATTTTTAAATAATTATTCTAGATATTTAATAGCTAATAAATACCTGGTAAAAAGAGATACCCTAAATTTAACATATTAGAAGTCAAGTACACATATAGTATGAGATTTTATAGGTTAATAAAATATAATGTTAATTTAGAAGAAAGGGAAATGTTTCAATATTCGAAAAGAGAAAATTTCTAATTCCCAGATATTGTGCATTTTTACTGCATCTAGTGAAATCACTGTTATAAACCATTCAAAGCAACATCATTGGTGTTGATTTTATTTGAAGATAATGTAATCCAGCTTTATATTGTACTTTGTAAATCAAAAGAAACATGGGACAGGGAATGCTTGCAGTACAGATCTAAGTTGGAGGAAGACATCACTTTTAATTAAGAAGCACTAAAGTGATATATAGTTCTATAGGAAAAGTGCCAGATCAGAAGAAGTGAAAACACTTATGTTTTAATAGTTTCCTTTTGGTGATGCTAACTATGCTAATTTGTCTTTGATAAATTGTGACAAGGACTGTCAACCTAAATGATCAGCATACTCATTAAAATTAAACAATAACATTTCTACAGTAATAATCTTAGATATGTTTAAGACATAGCCCATTTTCTGGAAGTTGGAGTCTAATAAGCTCTGCTTAGGCCCCTAGGGAGTGAGGTGAGGGGAGAGTGGTGGCAGCATTCAAGTTCTGGCAGCATGTTAAACAACAGGCAACTTTCAGGAATTACAGGGCCACACCATCTACTTGAGTTACATAATACACTTATGGTTAACACTAATTCATTTGATGTGCTCAAGTACCTATGTACCCAGTTAGAAGATTCAGATCCTTTAATATTCCCAGGTATTTTGTGTTTTTAACTCTATTATCATTTTAATGTTGACATGAAGACCCAAGATCCAATCTTCATGATAAAGATAAAATTTCTTATTAACAGCTAAGCAAATCCACAAGTTGACATTCTAATATAGTGTCAGAAGATGGAACCAAGGGATTGCCTTGGGTGAGCATCAACATTGAATCATTGCAGTTGGAAATAACAACCAGTTTTGTTTTTATGATTTCACACTGATGTTTACCTATATTTAAACTCCTTTAGAGATTTCAAATGATCGAACCACCAAGCCTGGCTGCATTTTCCTTGAAAACTATTGAGAAAAAAAAAAATTATAGATCAGGAAGACTTCGTTGATTCTTTGCAATTTGCATCTGCACTATACCAAAACTAGGAGAAATGTGAAAAAAAATCAGACATGCAAATGTTATTTAATACCTTATATCCAGATGTTTTGGAGGTCTGGTGTTATAAGGTTTATAGCTTTAAGACTGCATATATTTTCAAAAGTCAAATAAAATATTGCATTTTATTTATATTTGTTTCTCATTTTGATTTGTTTCTACTACCTTTTAGAATTACCAAGAAATTTTATGGAAATCACCATTTTGAAATCAGGTAAGAAGCAGAAAAATACAGAACTGCAATATTATCTATCTTCTTAAGTAAGTGTATATTTAGCATTCTATTGCTCAGTTATCCAGATGATTAAATTTATTTCTTGAAAAGCAAATCACATATCAAATTTGACCTTTTTTTTGGCACACATGATGGTAATGTGGATAAAATGTTATCAAAACAGTTAAATTTAACTTAGAAAAAATATACTTTTGAACTAAAAAACTAAAAATCTCAGGTTAAAAGTGAGCTTTTTCATAATCTCTGCAAAACTGAAAATATGAGTAAAATTATTGAATTGTATTGAAACAAAGGTAGGAAAAATAAATTTTGTAAAATGTTTACATATATTTATAAACTATATATGTTTCTTTTATTACTAACTTAAATGTCCTTACTCATAAACAGAAGATCTAAATATGGGCAATAATCAAATTCCATCATGTTTAATATTTTTCTTTCTCCAGTCATATACAAATTTTTTCATGCACTTAGTTTTATATTTCATTGCTCAAAAGCTAGAGTTGACAAGGTAGAACATTTGAATATATTCTAGGTAGCAATTTTGTTACCTTAATGTATAATTGCAAATATTTAGAGACATGAACTCCATTTGTCTTCCTGCCCCAGACAGGCTACTGTTAGGTGAGACTATACAGATTTTTTTTTTAAGTCATATTATCATTATCTGGTATAGTTTTGATGTGTGTCCCCACCCCAATCTCATATGAATTGTCTAATTGTAATCCCCAATGTTGGAGGCTGGGCCTGGTGAGAGGTGATTGGATCATGGATTGGAGTCTCATGAATGATTTAGCACCATCCCCTTGCTGCTGTTCTTATGATAGTGAGTGAGTTACAGGAGATCTGGTTGTGTAAAAGTGTGCAGCACTTCGCTGCTGGCTCTCACCTGTTCCTGCTTTCGCCTTGTGATGTGCCTGTTCCCCCTTTGCCTCCTGCCATAACTGGAAGCTTCCTGTGGCCTCCCCAGAAGCAGATGCCACTATGCTTCCTATACAGCCTGAAGAACTGTGAGCCAATTAACCCTCTTTTCTTATAAATTAAGCAGCCTCAAGTATTTCTTTATGGCAATACAAAAACAGAGTAATCTTTTCTTCAAGATCCTTCCTCACAACTAAGAAGTTGACCCTGCTTCTTCTCTTTCTTTCTTCCCTATATCCGCCCTCTAAATTTCGATGATCGGTTTATACTTGACTCCTCCTGGCTGAATTGTACTTGATATAAAACACACACACACACTTCTTTACTTAGTATTAGAACTCTAATGCTCTATAGCAGTCATGTACCTGGAACCTAGTAGTTGCTCATGAAAATGTATGTTCAGTTTTATGTTGAATTTGTGTTACTGAAAACCATCTATCAGAGTATGGATTATACTTTAGGTCAGGGGTGTCCAATCTTTTGGCTTCCCTGGGCCACACTGGAAGAAGTATTGTCTTGGGCCACACATAAAATACACTAAAAATAGCTGATGAGCAAAAAGAAAAATAATCGCAAATAAACCCTCATAATATTTTAAGAAAGTTTACAAATTTGTTTTGGGTCACATTCAAAGTCATCCTGGGCCACATGCAGCCCACAGGCCACAGGTTGGACAAGCTTGCTTTAGATATTCACTTAGCACATGTTAATGATGGAGTAAATAAAATTGATCTTCCAACTTGCAATTTTCTAGCATCCTCATGAAATTAAAATTCCATTTCGCTTACCAATACCTGTCTCTATTACCTACAAACTATCCATCAGAGGGTAACTAATTAATACACTAATTTTTCTCTGCTGAGGCATTGGCACTGACTTTTTAGTAATGCCATGTACTTTTCCCACTTGTAATTTGTAAAATATTCTCTTATGATCACCATGTATTTTGTAAATAATAGAATAGAATTTGATTATATATAATATATGATAATAATGATTATATAAAACATCATATATATGACATTTAACAAACCATGTTATGGTTTAAATTATGTTGCCCAAAAAGTTGTTGAAGTGCTTTCTCTCAGTAAATGTGACCTTAACTGAATATAGGATCCTAGCAGATGAAATCATTTGGGTGGTCCCTAATCAATACGACTGAGTCTTTATAAAGAGGGGAAATTTAGACACAGACATAGACACACACACAGGGAGAATCCTATGTGAGCAGGAAGGAAGATACCAGAAAATGCATCTATAATCCAAAAAATGCCAAAATCTCCAGAAAACTACCAGAAATTAGGTAAAAGGCATAAACAGATTCTCCCTCACATCCCTCAGCAGAAACCAACCTTGCTGACACTTTAATGGTGCATGTCTAGCCTCTAGAACTATGAGAACGTTAATTTCCGCTGTTTAAGCCATCCAGTTTTTGGTGAGCTTTGTCGAGTTTTCGTAGAGCTTTGTTATACCAGCTCTACAAAACTAATACACGTATAAATATTGCTGGAGATAAATATTCTCAGAACTGCCCATCATTTGGACAATATATCAACAACAAGAATGACTGACGTGTGAATAGTGTCTTTTGAAAGAAATCCTAAAATTGACCTTCGTTGAGAACTTTCAAAGAGAAGAGAAAAGTCCAATTTGGGGTGCAGTCCTATGCAAAAGCAAGCATCCTAGTGGGGGATGAGGCCAGGTGGGTTTTTATGATTGGCTTAAACATAGATTGGGATAGCATGAAATAAAGGCAGAGAAAAGGGGATAGAAGATCCTAAACTCTCTAATTGTGTTCCTTCATCCTCCCTTACTACGCACCATTTGCTTTTTTATAACATGCTGCCTTCCAGAGAGATCATATGGGCAAAGTATTTCTGCTTCTAAATTAGCCCAAAAGTTAAAAAAAAAAAAAAAAAAAAAGATTCCTGGTTTGCTTTCCTGTGAAGGTATAAGATAAAATGTAAAGAACAAGCACAGTGATGATAGAAAGGTTGAACTCAGATTTTATATTTTTACAAAAGGAATTTTTAAAACGCATATTGTACGAGAAGAGATGTAGCAGGGTACTAATAGCGTAGGCCTTTTAAAAATCAATAATTGGTGTTAGTAATAAGAGCTGTGCTGACAACCAGCTGTGAAAGTGGCCTCATTCCTGCAGTGCAGGAGGGAAGAAACCAGCCGGTGATTACCAACTCCAAGTATTGCTTGCAGTCAAAGCTTCATTAAAAAAATTAGTAAAATACCCTTTTTACCTTAAAATATGTGTCTCAGTATTGAAAGAGGATCTATATAAAGAGTTCAGAAAAGAACTGCTGCAAACTGTTCAAATCAAGAGTATTTCCCAGTTGGGCTGCCGGCCTACATTGTGGAACTTACTCTTTAGTAAAAAGCTCTTCTCCTCCCAATTAAAGAAAAAAAGGTTGGGATGCCCACAGGTCCTTGCAGCATGTTTAGCGTGACTTTTAACCCCTCATTTCACCTTCTGTATATGGCTCTTCTTTATACCACCACCTGATACAGCCACAGAATCTAGTCTCCACTGCAAATTAGGCTGTTAGCATCTCTTTCACAGTTTTTAAAAGTCAGTGTCGAAATTCATCGTTGGCCCTTGCTGGTCTTCTATGCATGCCGCCTGTGAAAATCCAGCCATTTATTTTTATTCAAATCAAAGGGAGACATTTTTGTTATTAAATAAGTTACTCAAAAAACAACAGCAACAGAGTCCACTTCTTACCAGCGTATTCCTGTAAACCTGATATTCTACATGAATTGTCTTAATGAGGAAATATATCCAAGCGCTGAATAAGGAATCTTAGATTTCCAGCTTTGACTTTTAGCTACAGCTCACTCACACACGACCTTACAAAATCCCTTAAATCTCCAAGAGCCCATTTCTCATTTTCCTCTGTGCTCCCATGGAGCTGATCCAATGGTTTTTAAGGGAGCTCTGAGCTTGGACAAGCTCTGAAGGGCATGGGGCAAGACAAGAAATGGGCCCCGTGCTCCCTGCTTATTGTCCTGGAAAATAGGTATGATAATATCAGCCTCACCGGGGTCCCATTGCAATTAATGTTTGGAAAATGTTTTGAAATCCCAGAGTTAAGAAACGCAATACCAGTGCCAATTATTTAAGGGTCTTATTTCTAAAGCACTATTCAAATTGTTTTAAGCTACTTTTTCTAAAAATATATGATACAAAGGCAATTATACTACCTGCAAGCATAAATTGATGTGGTGGTTTTATGGTCTTTTGAAAATTGCCTCAGTAGAATATCGCCGTGACCTGGAACATCTAGTTAAATGAGGAATCTGAGTTTTGTAGACTCGCCCCAACACTTAAACGCCAAAGAGATGAATCTATGAGAAGGGTGCTTTTCTTTGTTGATCTTGATTGCAGTTTCTGCACTTTCCAGAAGGTGATGGTGCTTTGCTTGGCTTTGGTTCAGATCTGAGGAGGGAAGCCGAATAAACAGTGGAAAATGAAGGATGAATAAAAAAAGAAAAGAAAAGAACCTTGCCTTATGTTCTGTTAAGGAAAGAAAAAACTTTTACAACCAAAGGCATTACAGAAGGTCTTATAAAATATTCTGGTTTTGAGCTTCAATAACTTTATAATCTTCATGTCCAACCAATCGTTGCTGTATGAGTATTTCTGAGTCAAACATCCTGGAATTAAAGATAGCTTTCGAAGTATTTCTAAACAATGTGTAAAACTGACATTATTAGAAGTCTTTGAGTATATAGACAAGATGGAAAGTTTAAAATAGGGAGACCAAATTGAGAACAAAGATGTTTCTAAAGATAAATCTATTGCTTGAATTTATTATATAACAACATTTTTTAACTATACAGGTTTGCATTTTACTTGGTATAAAATACATCGTTGAAGAGTTCACATATACATCCAAGCTATTATATGCAATTGGGAATGGATGCTCAATGCTGTGTACAAGGTAAAAGAGGTCTTTAAAAATATGTGTATCTATTAATACTAAGCTATGTATCTTTCAGGTGTCCTTGTAATCTAGTGTTCTTTTTCTTTTTGCTTTATTTGCAGTTTATTTAATATTTGAAAATACTTTTTGTATCAATTAGCAAATTAGCAATTTATCTGGGCGGAAAAACCCCATCTTAGTTACTGAGTTACAAAGTGAATTGTTCTGCAGCTGCAAAATCAAGTGCCTCAGCTGAGTTAATGCTTTTCATTTCTTTTGCATGTGTCAGCATTAATGGAGGCAAGCTTCTATGAAGCCTTGCGTGTGAAGATGGTGCTGAGCAGACTAGATTCAGTTCTGTTATATTCAATTCTGTTAAATGCTTTTTGCATTTTTTTTTTGGAATAAGGCACAAAAGGAGACTTCGGGCTGAACTTCAAGCAAAAGTTAATGCTATTCTCTTTTGGGTTCAACCACCCACTTTGCTTAAGGTCACTAGTTGAGGCTAATGCAGCTCAGAGGGGCTGCAGTAAACTTGGCATCTCCTTGATTAGGCTCCCTGCTGATCTAATACACATACTAGCTCACTTGCCAAGTCAAATAACACATTTAGTGAATTGGAAATAAGATTTAAGTGGGCCAGCACAATGCGGCTTGCCCTCTCATCTTTTTACCGAATCCTTCTCTTTGTATGCAAGGCTGTGAAAACTGCTCTTGTTAGAGGACTTAATCTTCATTTTTTTCCTGTAGATTATTTGGAAACAGGTCAATTGAATGTTGGAGCTGCTAACTCCTCCCACTAAAGAAAGAATCCGCTTGTGGCATACTGATTGCATCAGTTAAATGAAAGGCTCCTATTATTACAGATAAAATACTATAATATAAGGATCTGTTAGAATTAATAAAAAAAATCCTGATATTAAATGCAGTCCTTTTTTAACACTGTGTTTATTTCTTTGTCTTATACATTCTTTTCTAAAGCGTGCTTTGTATTAACTACTGGTGAGTAATAGGAGGGGATGATCACATCAGTATATATTCATCTCCCGTGGCTGTTCTGCTGCAGTTAATTCTTAAATACAGTAGGTTATAATAGGGTGACATTTCTATAGTGCCTTTCATAAGAGCAATCTAAAGCATGTCATATAATGTTTGACTTTGAACTATTCAGTTTCTTAGTGACACAAATCTCAGGGTAAATTTATGCCTTCGTGGTTTGTTTCCTTAAAAAATATGAGTCATTGTATTTGTTATAGTTTGAAATTTATCATAGATTCACCATAGATTATCAAGTTATCCATGCCATAATAATCTGTAACTGTCCTTATCTGTGTGTTAGATGTGCAGGGTTATGATGTGTGTGGACTTTTTACGATCTACTTATCTCTTCTGGTCATATAGATTTATGTGTATCTCTTTTCTGACTAAATCTGAAAGCAGAGCTTGCATTCTGAAGAAATAAAACATATCTATGTAAAATCCAAGTACTATTCCCTGACATCTAAAAGTTAGAGAAAAATGATCATAATACCCTCCACCAAAATAAAGAGATACTCAATTTCAATGGCCTTTTTTACAAAATAAAATGTTCAATGTGTGAAATGTATAATGTTCCCTGAGATTAAGCAAAGTATCCCCAGCATGATTTTTGGAGTTACAATAAATAGACTATTTCAAAGGACAGTGTTTGATTATCTAAAATTTACATATTTGCAACAGTTGTTTCTGATTGGAAAGGATTTATTTACTTACCCAAAGCAAATAGCTTTTCTAGGAAACGTGAAATAGGTTATACTGTTTGTACTGTGTTTAGTCATTACATTTCACTCCTCAGAATGAGTACCAGATCTCTGTACTCTGTAATGAATTTCCTCACAGTTTGTAAAACAATGCTAGTAATAATAATAAAGAATTGATCAATTTAATATTCTAATCTGGACTTCAGTTTGAGGTTGTTGTGCCATCCAAAAACACTTTGTAAATTCTAGAGAACTACAAAAATGTGAGGTCATCGCTATATTTGTCATCTCGTCCACTATATTTTACCCTTTTCTTTTACCTGTTTTGGACATCAGTAATGTTAAAACTCATCTCTAATAAAAAAAAAGCAGAAAAATTGAAAATATTACAAATCGTAAAATTATGACTAAACATGAAATTATTATGAAAAATTGCAGACTCCTAAAATAGTCTGAGTTTTGTTTTTTGTATTGTTAGGAATTATATCTTTTTTTTTTTTTTTGATGCCTTAGCTACAGATAGGTGGCATCTAACCTCAAGGTAAGGTGTTACTGCAGTAGTAAGGCATTTTTACCTCACTACGGTTTGTCAGTAGAGAAAATATTTGTGGCATATTGATGTTCTACTGGTTAGAAAATATGTTTCTCCAAGCTCATGGTTTTTATTCTGTGTTCTTGTAACTACTTAGAGCAACTTTGGGACATTAATACATCAGTAACAAACACAAATATGTGATTAATGGCTTCAAAGTACCTGTCACAACTACCCTTTTTGATTATCTTTATATCTTCTGTTAATGTTCAGAGATGTTCAAAAGGTAGATTACATTTTACACTTGTACACTGAGAATGTTTGGAAGAAATAATTGTGAATGAAAAAATTATTTAAAAGACAGAAAATTTTATGTTTTGGGAAGAAATGACAATTAGTATTTTAGCCATTTCTTTCTCAATAACAAATGTATGCCAAAATACCACCTGTTTAGTTCATAGCATCCAAGCAAAACTATTTTTATTAGCTATATTAGACATATTTTTCCTTACAGTTTCTTCAGTTTTTTGAGGTAATTACCATAATGTAAGTACAAATAAAAACATAATGTTATGATAAACTTAGGGGATAAAAGTGTATCTTAAAATTTTATTTACATTTGTTGCCATTTCAGACAAACAACTGAAAACTTACCCTCCCTTTTAAATTAATAAACTTAGAACAATATTAAACGTAAATTTAATTCCTCACAGTCTTCCTTTTGTCCATTCCTAAGAACAACTTTCTTGGTTATAGATTGGAAAGGGGTATCTCAGTTTTACATAGCTGTATAACTTTTTATTCTCCCCAGGGGCAAAGAATGAAGTCTTATTTCATAATTACATATCTATGGTATTGTGTGTAAGGGAATGATATCAGGAGATGGTATGTGACCTACATGTTCCTAGAAAGAGCATGACCCAATAAGGGTACATGTATTTTTAAATGATTATGCGTTTCTAGTAGCAAAAGAGCCAGAACCTAGAATTGCAATCTCTCAATTGCAAATTCATAAGAGCAATTGGGAATTCCCTGCTACTATTCCCACCCTTAACCAACTAGTATATGCAAGCATAAGAAGAAATTACTAAAGATAGTGCTGTACAATATATGTAGATAACTAGGAAAAATGGTAGCCCCCTACCAACCATCAATACAGTTACTAACAATCTAGAAGAAAATGTGCTATTAAAAATAGGTACTGAATCATAGGGTTAATTATTGTTTAAGTATTCTAGCTATGATAATATAATTCATTCAATTTACATAAAGTGAAAAGTGATAATGGTAAAATTCTTACGTCTGGAGTAACTTTACAGCTCTATAACTGACTGTTTTGATGACCTTGAAAGTTACATAGAATAAAAATGTATGCAAAAATACTTTAAAGTAATTCTTTTATCTTCCCATTAAGTTGATGATACAGAATGTATTTTGATAAATATAAAATTCATTTTTCACATTTAACTGATTTATTGTATCTCAAATTTGGCAAATGGGCATTTTCTTAAGTACGGAAATGTTTTATTTTTATTGTAAAGATTTGCTTTTATTTCAAATGCATGAGTGAGTGACAAACTTTAGAGTCTAATAACGAAAAACAGCGTGTAAAAAATAGTTATAGCATTTTTTAAAGAAATAGATTAAAATTTATTTATAAAGATTGAAAAAAGTTAAATATTGTTTCAAATTTTACTTTCATTTTATTAACTTCTGTGAATGCTGTTATGATTTAGACACTAAAGTTTTTCTCACATTAAGTTATTCAGGTAAACATATCTAGAGCAAAAATTGCTTGACTATAGGGAGCGGGTCTTATTTATTTATTTTTTTTAAACTACACTTATCTATAGTAAGTGTCTAGTCTCTAGTAGATCCTCAATAAGTACCATTGATAGGATGGAATAAAAGTGCCATAATTAGATACATGCAGTTTGCTTTAAAACTGTTTACAATTATACACCTGGAAGAAGAAGAAGCACAAAGATAATTGAACTGAACCTTATACTTGGAAATAAAAGCCCATCAAATAATCAGATTGGTTAAAGAAATTGTTTATAGTCATCTTAGTTTAAAATTAAAACAAACCTTTTTCATTAATAATTGTTAAAACAGACTGAATATATTTTTAACAAAACCATTGCATATTTTAGTTACACATGGAAAACTTCTGTCCAAAAAGTTTTGCTGTTTGAGAAGTAAAATTACTTCTTAAAACCCAGAACTGAGAAATACATATCATGCATAAAGAGTATTAAATCAAAATAATAACCCACAAACAATATTCTGTGCAGCAAATAATCATTTTTTGTCTACTTCTATAACAGAGAACTCCTGAAAGTTCTCTCTTTTCAGGAGAACCCAGGGTGTTTATTTATCAAGCCTTCTAAGAAAGGAAGTCACAGGGATGTTGTGTTTCTGTTTCAGAATATCAGAATAGAGAATTAAGCATGCTTCCTTTTGCATTCAATTACACTTCTGAAATGAACCTTGACATCTAAAAATTTTCTAACTACTCAGAAATCAGTTTGAAGTGCACATCTTCCATTGCTCCCAATATCCAATTTTACTATGATCTATTTTATGGAAGATGATGTCAAAAATCCTTATTGTATTGATAGGTCTACTTTAAGACAAACTATATACAACATTCATTTTTTCTCAAACAGCACAACTAGCTAAAACATGGTAATAGCTAAAATGAATATGGCATAGACAGCGATAGAATTATAAATCTTTCTATGCAAAGGAATGACCTTCTTTACTCACTAATGGAAATATTTTATGGGATAACACTTTACCCTATTTTAAATACACTTATTTCGTTCCTCCTCCATCTATTCATATATGGGTAGTACACATGTTATCCGCAATATGAACTCTTTTCAATTTATAACACTGTAAAAATGTTCCTGCATTTCTTATTATCTGAGTTGATGGACTAATTAGAAACAGTCAAGGTTATATCTAGGTGTGCCAATAAAAAATGTTTCTAATTGGCCCTGAGACTGAAGATAATTCAATTACAAATCTTTTCCATTTGATTCATTCTTTTCTTCCTTAGAAAGGATTATGTTGATGGGATTCAGGTAATGGAACTTGGTGGCTTAGGAGAAGCATTAAAACATCCTTCCAGCTTTCAACTAATGTGATTAAGTTTTATGAAGTTTGTTTTTCTTCTTAAAATCTTACTGAGGTCAAGTGCTCATGTGATTCCCTTAGAGCAGGGTTGAGAAGTTGGGTGAGTTGAAGAGGTGTTACTAATCTCCTAAAATGTGCTCATTAAAGTTCTAAAAAGATTGAAATACTCATTTCCCCATATCACAATTCCTAAGTTTATAAATAAAAATACATAATTCTTCTCAATTAAGTCTTCCTTACAGACCTTGGACTGAAACACTTCTGTATAATACCCACAGAGTACATGCGTAGGGTGGTTAATGAGCAAAAGATGATTTTAAAAAAAAACCTTACTTTAAATCTAGGTCAAAATAATCTGTGTGTTGTCAACAACCTAAACTTTTTATCTAGTTATTTACTGAGCCCACAAAAACAAAACGTGTTATTTTCTCTTTCTTCTAAAGAAAGGCAAGCGGCAAATACTTAGCATTATATTTAATTTCACACTGGCATTTAAAATTTGACAAAGATATTAAGCAATCTACAGTGTCCAGTGTTTTCATTTTTGTGTGCAAAGAGCTCGAATTGCATGGTATCTTCTTTCCCCTTGAAAGATGAAAAAACAATGTGATAGGTTACAACTGGAACATTTTAAGATTTAGTATCCAGAAATTAAATGTATCATGAAACAATAGGTGGAGTTTAATGTACACCCTATCAGTGTGGGTCAGTGACCTGGAACATTTTCAGGATTAGTATGAATAGAAAATATTCCCTTCTCTTCTCTCTCCATACAGGAATCTATTTTAGTATCTCTCCCAGTAGGTCAAAGCCTCTTTCCAGTGATTCTAAATAGGAAAGAATTTCAGAAATCAAATTATATTAATGAAAAACTTGATACCAAAAGTTACAAGAAATGTGTTATATTTGCATATAAACATTTGTATATAAATATATCTCTATACATATTAATAATATGTGCCATATCATTTAAGAATCTATGGTTATGCTTACACATATTATTTTCCAAAATTAGTAGATTTTTTTAAAAGACAAAAACAATAGCCTGTAGCTGGATGTATTTGTAAAATTCTTAACCGAGACATATGTTGTAGATAAATCTGAAAGCAAGTATGGATACATTCCATGACAAGTATTTAAGTTCTGGCAGTATTTATAGGAATGTTCAGTCTTCTGATTTATATTACACATACTTTGTATATGATCACTAGAAATTTTATTAAACCAATCATTTCTGGGGCTTGATAATTACCTTTGAGTGAAAGAAGGTACATGTCTCAGTGGAATCTCTCTCTTGCCTTAGAGGAAATATTAATTGGAGTCAATTTTCGATTAGATAAAAAATGTTGTGAAATTTTCTCATCTTAAAATCCCTTATCCCTATAATGCAGAACATTCTAATGGTTTGCCACCATGAGGCAACACATTAACTATCTCAGTGTGGCATCAGCCTGCAAAGTTTGTAAACAGCTTGGTAAAATAAGAATTTTTATTACATGATTTAGAAGTTGCAATTTTCTAGTTCTTTAAATTCCAAAAATAAAATAAAAGTTATTTTTCTGTTAACTTTGAGGAGATTTTCAATGATTGATTCATTTATAATGCTAGTTTTTCAACTTCCAATGATACTTGTAGGAAAAGTCACGATTACTATAACTTCGACTTTGATCTTCCTTAGATTATGACATATTTAATGCTTTTGTCAAAATGTTACAGTACCTCATTAGCAAAGATAACCATGGAATACACAGGAAGAAGAACTAATAGTTAATATTTTTAAGTGACATAAACTACCTAAATATTTAACAAAATTAGTGATTTTTAGACATCAGTAATGATAAGCCCAATTCTTGACTCAATGTCTATCATATTATATGAAATAACTGAGCTCCTTGTTTCTTCAAATACAAACAAAAAAAACCTTCCTCAGTATTTACATAATTTAAGCAAAAGCCTATAGCGGATAAGTGAGATATAGTTCTCACTGACATCTGCTTTGGAATTGGGCGCTGTATGGTTGATGCCCTGGAGGATTGTCCAGCCTGCTGTAATTGACATATAACTGACCATTTGACCATGCCTGTGTTTGCTTTAGGTTTCATATTAGTCTTGCGGTTTTTGCTCTGCAAAGCTGTAGAACAGCTGCTTTTCAAAAGAACATATGCTAAGGACATGGTAACTAAGTTCAGCCTTCACCAAAAACTTGAGGAGTTCTTTGAGAAAAATACGCCAATGACAGTATGAATTTTGGAATCACCTCTGGAATCTTCAGTGTCATATGGATCAAAGAGTTCAGTGCATGGATGTTTAACTTAGCTTTTTATTTTCTCCAGCAGAAAATCTATATGTTTTCAATGTTGCTGGTGCTAGAGGAAAAAGCAAACTTGAATGTAATATCTTCACTGTCATACATAACATAAGAAAAAAAATTCGTATCATTTTCTGGGGCATGTATTTTGCATTCGTCTCTTTGATTTTGACAATCTATCTTTTAAGATTCTTTGTTTGTTTGGTGATATTTGCACTTTAGTAACGTAAGTGGGGAAGAACACACTGCCGTAGGGAATGGTCCTGGAACAAATGTCGCTGGAGTTCCTGAATTGTGCTTCTTAGTACTAATTTTATTACTCACGATGATGGTGTCTTTTGTACACATAAATCATTACTTTGACATTGTTGTTAAGTGAGGAAGGTTGAAATTAAAAGGAATCATGGATTTCCTACAGTAAACTCTTAGAATCTCTTCCCCACTTATTGGATTTTGTTTTTTTTTTGTTTGCAGAGTCTGTCACTGTTGACAGATTTACCTCCTCATCTCATTGACTAGCTGAGTACCTTTTCATAAACAATGTATTCTATTCCCAGTAGTATGCTCTCAGACATATAGTAGGTCATTGGACAAATGATTTATTTGAAGCTAATATCTAGGAGTAATTTTCTGATTGTAACTGAATGTTATTTTGCACTAACAAGTCAAATAATCTTGTCACGCCCAGCACGGTGGCTCACACCTGTAATCTCAGCCCTTTGGGAGACTGAGGCGGGCGGATCACCTGAGGTCAGGAGTTCACCACCAGTCTGATCAACATGGAGAAACTCATTTCTACTAAAAGTACAAAATTAGCTGGGCGTGGTGGCACACACCTATAATCCCAGCTACTCAGGCGGCTGAGGCAGGAGAATCACTTGAACCTGGGAGGCGGAGGTTGTGGCAAGCTGAGATCGCACCATTGCACTCCAGCCTGGGCAACAAGACTAAAAACTCCATCTCAAAAAAAAAAAAAAAAAAAAAAAATCGGATCAATGCCATTTTTCCTTGCCGTGTGAGATATTAAGTATGGAAACGTGAAGGCAGGTGGACTGTATGCAAATACTGAGACAGGAGCTATAATGAATATTCACTGTAATACAAATGACCTGGATGCTGTCTCTATATGGGAATTCCTTCGCAAGCTTTCTTGGGAAATTTATATGTTTTTCAAACCTTGAATCCTGAGAATTATCAAATGAGAAACATTTAAAAATTAAAATAAGTATTATAATTATCTGTGAGAATTAAAGCTTAAATATCATCACAGAGATGTTATTGGTTTGAAGGAATCCATTGACATCAAGTTAAAAGCAAAAGCGAGACACCTTGACAGTCAGTCAAAAGTTAAAGTCGATATTTCCCGGAACCAGGACAAGAACACACAGGCAAGAAGAGGTCACAATCTAATTAGTCAATCTTGCTTGTGGTTATTGCCATGATAAAAATGTTCATGGGCTGTTGGCTGCTTACAATAAGTCATTTTTAAAATATAAATAAATATTAATAAGTTAATACATATCATATATTTTATGCAAATACTATGAATACTGTTCCAAGAAGCAATTTGACTTGAAAGTAAAATAAATCATTAAATTGAAATCTACACCTGTACTGCTGTTAACCTTGATAGGAGATACAAATGTTTAATTTTTAAAAATACTACCTGATATGGTTCAGCTCTTTGCCCTCACCCAAATCTCATCTTGAATTGTAGCTCCCATGATCCCCATATGTTGTGGGAAGGACTCGGTGAGAGGTAATTGAATCATGGGTTCGGTTTCTTCCCATGCTGTTCTCATGACAGTGAGTAAGTTTCATGAGATCTGATGGTTTTATAAAGAGCAGTTCCCCTGCACATGTTCTCTTGCCTGTCACATATAAGAGGTGACTTGGCTCCTCCTTTGTCTTCCGCCATGACTGTGAGGCCTCCCCAGCCATGTGGAACTGTGAGTTCATTAAACCTCTTTGTCTTTATAAATTACCCAGTCTTGGGTATGTCCTTATTAGCAGCGTGAGAGCAGACTAATATACTACCCAATAATGCACACTGATAATTTTCAGTGTTTCAGTATTTGCTATAGGTTTTGTTTCTTAGAAATATTTTAACAAAATAAAAACAAAGAAAAGAAGATAAGAATGGTATAGAATCTCCAAGGTGAAATCCAAAACTGATTTAAAATCTAAGTTGGTAAAAGTATATTTATTTTAATACTAAAATCAAATCAGAGCATGTTTTCATTATTTAAAAAAGAGATTATATTAAATAACACGTATCCTAACGCTCTAGTTGTAAACGCTTTTGGAAGCACTTATAACAGTTTGATCAATGTCAATAACAAAATACAAAATATTTCTACATCTAGAATATTTATCATGTAACAAATATTAAGACTTTTAGGTAGGAAAATAAGTACTTGTGTGTTTTACTTACACTTTGTGTGTTTCAAAATTACTTTTAAGTATTATAACTTAGAAATAATAAATATTTGGATTATTTTCAATGTTTTAAATAATTTTTATTTGGCATTGATTTTACATTAATATTTCCTTCTTTATTCTTACCTATTATCAAAAACCTGTTGCATATATATATATAATTTTAACATTATTGGAATATCTAAACTTGTCACTACATAGTGATATATAATAATAAAATGTGCATTTATTATTCATTGCTTCTTTTTATTAAAAACTTCTACAACTTCTAGTATACTTTTGGCATGTAAAAAGGTTTCACTATTATTTTATTCAACCATTAGTACTTAGAAACATGTAAAAAAAAGTGTTATGGAAAACAAAGAATAACTCATGATCTCATGATTCCCAATAATTTTTAAGAATTCCTATTTCTTGTTCCCAAATACTAAAGGTTAATATTAGTTGGAAATTAGAAACACTAGGCCTGGAGGAGTTCCAGAATTTTGTTTGTGACCTTGTCATGTTCTTTAAGGTAAAACATAACTCAAAGCCGTTGCTAGTCAAACAAGGCCAGAGGCTGTGCACACTGACCATAGGTGATTCTTTCTGCTCTCTAGTTGTAAGGCTCTGAGTGTACAAGTTGGTTTCCAGTTTAATTCTGCTTTAAGATACTTCCTTCAGTTACCTTTGTGAGTGACTCCTCTTTACTTCAGTCATGTATTTATTTATGATTGGTGTACTGTTTGATGTGACCTGTGAAAATATTTCAATTTAATGATAGCCATGACTATCTATTGGGTTTTCTGGTTACAGACAAGCAAACAATGTAAGGTTGTAATCCAAAGTTGCATGACATTTATATAAATGTATACTTTCATGTTATTATTCATACAGGCTTCAGTCCCACTTCACATAGAAAATAATTATGAGGGGTTGAAAATTTCTCACTAAGGGTTTCTAGATCTACTATTTTAAAGAACTGTTTGCAAAATTGCCTATTTCATTAAATGAAAGGGATTTACTATCATCTTGGAAATTTTAAAGCTCCCAAAATGTGTACTTCAATCAGACAAGGCAATGGAGTAACCATTTCGTAATAGACCATTTGATAGTACATTTCTAATTCTTAATTTAATATGTCTTTAACTGCAAAATTTGGCTAGTTTGTCTAGTTTACTTCAAAGAATCGATCTCCAATTGGACTCTTTTTACTTGTATCACAAAATATTAAATAATATCTCTAGGACAATTTTAATCATGATCTAATGACTTTATGGGAGAGTTAAACCTACTTAACAATTTTGAGAAAATTACACAAGACAATGTATCTGCTTTATATTTCTCATACATTCTCTTATTCCAAAACATGTGTTTGGATTTGAATAAAATAATGCATATTAAAGTTCTTTATAATCCATAAAGTTTACATCACAACAAATGCACTATGATAGCTTTTTCAAGTTGGAATGTGTTCCCCTTGTGTTAAGATTGGGATTTTCTGGCATTTCAACTTGAAAAATTTGAGATTTCACTGTATTCCTGGCTCACAACTTCCACTCCTCATCTTACCCCACTGCCCCCAAAAGCAAAACCAAAAACTAGTTATGTTGTGTTATCAGTTTTAAAATTAATATTCTTGACCATTTTCTAGACAAAAAATGCCCATTCCAAAATGGGCCCGTCTTTGGAAAGGCGCACTCCAAAATGGAGAGAATTGAGCATGGAAAGGAAATCTGGAGACCTGTGCAATTCTAGATTCTACCGTGCTTTACCTCTTAATGGGTGTATGTTACTTCATCTATGCAAGAAGAGAGAGGAAAGATCTGTCAGATATTACTAGACAAGAAGCAATGCCAATGTAAATGGCTTTAAAGTAATTCCAAGTTAAGGAATGCCTACATTGCTTTGATAAGTATATTCCAAATCAATATTTAAATTTAAATCTAAATAATAATTCAAAGCATACTTCTAAATAGAAAAAGCATCACTGAGTAATTTATACAATAAGTATGAAACACATCTTATATCTAAGCAAACTGTGGTTTTCTATGACCTAGTGGTGATAATCCAATTGCTACAGGATTAAATCACACAACTCTTACCATTATGTGTGTAATACTGCTCACATCAATGCATGGCTAGTCTTAGGCCAAACCGTCATGTATTAATTCAACTATCATCTTCCTACAAACTCAAAATGCCTACTCCATGTAATCGTTTCCGTGAACATGCCCTCTGTCTTTCAAAGCCTTCATCCATTCCGTTCCTCAATTACCTTATATTTGGGGTACCTATATAGATGCTTTTAGGCTCCAATAAGGGGTCATCTAGCAGATGGCAGAGAACTATTTAAACCAGAAAACTATTCAAACCCTCACGAAAAAACTTTCTCCAAACCAGGAGCTGGCAAGCTATATCCTGAGGATCAAACTTAACCTACCATCTATTTTTGTAAATAAGGTGGTTTTTTTTTTTTTTTTTTTTTTTGTAATATAGGTATGTTCACTTATTTACATATTGTCGATGGCTGCTTTAGAGATAATATGACCTGCAAAGCCTAAAATATTTATTCTCTAGTCCTTTACAAAGAACTTTTCAGATACTTATGTAAACCTACGTTTTCAAATGTTAGTGGACATCGGAATAAGATGAAGGGCTTAATAAAAGCAACTGGCATGTCCCAGCCACACAGTCTCTGATTAAGTAGATCTTGATCTAGGTTCAAGAAGTTACAGTGCTAACAAGTTTCCAGGTGAAGCTGACGCTGTTGATTAGGGGGCCGTGCTCTGAAAACAAGTGCTCTAAACTGTGAAGGTGCTCTAAACTGCTCTAAACTCCAGTCTCGTTAACAAGCTTTCGCAGAGGTATCTGGTATACTGGTATACAAGCCAGTAGGAGATCAGCTTTAAGAAGCAGATGCACATATTCTTGCTCTGAGCAGCATTTCTCTGCATTCAAGCATGAGTAAATAGCAATACTAAGAGAAACCTGAAATGCAAATTTTAATAATTAAATGTTTTCCATTCAATGAATCTTTAGTTTTTTAAACTCATACTTAATTTACAATAAATGCAGTATTTTATACTGTACGTAATTTTAAAATTTATAACATGATTATACATGTTTTAGTACTAAACCCTTTGAGGTATGTATTTATCTATTTATTGATGGGAAAAGGAAGAAAATATAATTTGCCATGGTGAAGTTAAACTACTTTCCTAGTTATTTAATTGAGGACTCTAATTTGCATCTTTTGACTTTGAGTCCAGCACTCTTTTAAATGAGATTATAAATGAGATTATTCTTTCTCTCAAAACAAATTGCCTTTATTTTTAAAACCAGGCTTACAAATATACAGGTGTGGCACTTTTCTTAAATATTACTACATGTGGGTTAACATAGAGCTGGGCATTCCAACTTTAAGTGCTGAAGATATTAATATGCAACAAATATGAGTCTGGAACAAACTACTGCTCATGCAGAAAAAAAAAGGACGTCAAAATTTGAGTTTGTGGTGGTTGTGGTCAATGAAAATGTGGTTTCCTATACTATGATATACAGTTGTGACCAGTGGTTTATCGTTATGATAGAAGCATCCTTTTGCTGGATATTCACCAAGAGTCATTAGGCAAAAGCAATTGTGGAAGTAGTGGTAAGATGCTCACCTTGGTTAATGATTTGGAAAAAAAGCTCTAGAGATCTAAAAGTGGGTGCAGTATATCCGTTTCTTTTATTGACTTTGATGCACTATTGGAAATTGAAACCACTTCAAATGAATAAAAACCAGTCTACTAAAGCATAATGTGGAAAAAAAGGCTTGGGTGAGATTAATATTTAAAGTGTTCACAGCTGATAAGTAGTTTAAAATATAATAGTAGTAGATGGGTCTTAGCATCTTTCTTTAGTTTATTTTTTAGGTTACAAATGTTGGTCTTCATGACACTATCTTAAGATAATAAATGTGGAATAAAGTTACATTACGGATTCTCCCATTAATATATTTTTGATTCTTACAGATTTGTTAAGAGATCATCATAATAGTAGGGACTTTTGCCTTGTGATAGCTTTCAAGGAAGAATAAAGATAAGAGAAATTATATAATTTTTCTAAGCTTTACTTTGTAACGAAGTGAATAATTATAATAAACAACTCAGGGGAATAAATTATATTTATATTTAGAATTCTTATGTTGTATATATGTATTAGTTTTAGAAAAATACAAATTAAGGGATTCTTTGCTAGATTTATTTGTTCCCATTAGTACTTTTTATTTGCTTTAAGTACATGATAAAATTATACATTATTGTAATAATTTATTTAATATTGGAATATGAGTAAAGTCACAGGATCTAGTGGAAAATACCTTAAACAAGAAATCAGAAAACCTGGGCTCTCCTGGCTTTTCTGTTGTCTGAAAATGTGACCTTAGATATTATTTGATATCTGCAGTTTCCTTTTGCAACAAAATCCTGTGATTATGGGATATACTTCTATAAGCAAGTTAATTCTTTATGTGTTGAAATTAAATTTGTAGCAATTTTCTAGGGTTGTCTTGTGGTTTATTGTTAATATAATGAGGTAACAGTTAACTTTCCACAGAGTAGCTCACAATTTTGCTACCAACTGCCTGAAGTTAACTTCATATTGTCAATGGGCAATATTTATGCAGAATTAGAACTGTGAACCTGATGTCACAGAAAGATCACTATACCAAGATATTCTTAAATATGCATAAAGGTACATTCCAAAGAGGCCATGTCATTAGCATAATGGAGACCATCAACAGTCACTTCGTGACCTCTATGATTCTAAAATTTACCATGGAACATTAGAAATACACGACCTTTCAATCCTTCTTTGGGTTCCTTCTCTAGGTAATGGGCAGCTTTAGGCCTAGAGGCATTCAATTTTGAAGGCTGAACTGCAACTACATAAATATAATTGTTAATGAAATATGTCATTGCTTTCCTCTTTTAAAACCTAGAAACAGAAATTATTTTGTTTTGGCTTTTAAGTATTGATCACAGATGAAAAATTACTAATATATTAATTTTAAAGTTCATGTCATAAAGTATAGAAAATGATTTCTTATTTTTCTTCATTATTTTTATTTTATTCATATATTCTCTAAAAATTAATTAGAAAATATGCTTTGGTTTTGTTTTAAGCTTCAAATATACTCAAAGGTAGGCTGCTTGTATTCCTTGAAATATTCTATCTAACTTTGTGAAATCTTACATAAATATTAGAAGCCTCTGTATCGTAATGTCCACTTACAATATATTGTAACCTTAAGGAATTCACTTTTGTCTTATTCCTCTTGGGCTGCATATTTCTACTTCTGCCTCTTGTGGCTGTGTCCTCTCTGTGTTGCTCTGGCCCTAATGTGAGTCTGGGATGCCTTTCCTTTTACATCCCAGAGTAATCATAAGCACAGGCTAATGCATGTAGCAGAATTTTAATAAAGGCTTGACAGTAGAGAGAAGGATTTCCTTCAGCATAATAATTACTAAATAAAAAACTGGACAGCTCCGTATCTTTTGTAAACTGCATACCGGTGATCACATCTCATGGACCTGCCCCTCTTCTTCACATTCTCTCTCTTTTTCTCCCTCTTCCCAGACCTCTCCATTATTCTTGGACCTTTCTCACATTACTTCAGATGGTCAAGATTTATGTTAAGGATTGACAGAGAGAAAAGAAATAATGAAAACTGCTTCAGCACTTTATCAGGCTTTATGAAGAACTGCAACATCATTCAGGTAGTTGGCAGCTCAATTGGGCAAACTCTCAGGACTGGGGCTCCACTGAACCCTACTCTGGGAAGGTGAACATACCAGCCACTCACCTACTCTCAATACTTCCTTCTCCACGGCCCAGTTCAGCTCCTATTCTTCTACCAACTGGTCTCTCCATTTTCTTTTCTAGCTCTTGACTTCTACCTCATGGCTTCTTCTTCCTCACTTCTCTAAAGAGTTTTCTTTTTAAAATTTCTACTCCCACTCTGTGAATCTCAGTTTTATACTCCCATGAAAGAAAGGTCTTATTAACTCAATCATTTATAATGATGTATGGTAGATTTTTTTTTTTTATGGTTACTTGATATGCTTTTTTCTCCCTCATGTCTGGCACTTGGGCTGCATTTGGATGAGATCCGATACTAGGCCCATTCAGTGACATAGCCACATGATACAAAATGTTACAGTGTGTGCACATGCCTTTGGATGTTTGGCTAAAGAGGCAGCGACTGAGATGTTACTCAACACTTTATGGCTGTTTTTCTACTGGAAGGTGTTATTGGATTTCAATCATATGTCAGCTTAACATACATAGATTTAGACTCTTCACTCTAAAACCGCTAATACTTAGAAGAAATTATACATTCATAAGATGTGATCCTTTTTCATTTTTGAGGAGATAATTTAAACATTTTATGATTTTGCAAGTAGCAGCATAAGAGATTTTTATACAAATTCACTAACTGTATAATTTGCTATCTTTCAGCATACAGTTACTTATTCCTTCCTTAATATCATTTTCAAAGGCATTGTTTTAGAGTTGTCTTTAGGAAAATAGTTTGTTGTATACAAAGTGGTCTTAGAAAAGATGAGCTAAGATTTTAAGACAATGATTTAACTAGCAAAGTCTCATAAATAAAAATATTGATCCTCACATTTAGAATAAGTAGTAAGAAAAATTAAGGGATGAATGATATGTATGTGTATTATAATGCCTATAAGTCTCAAAATAGAGCTTTCAAAAAAATTTGTATGAAAATGCAGTAAGTGTAAATATATCACTATAAACTTTTGAGTAAACCAAACAACAGACAATAAATCAGTTAGATGATGATGTAACCAAACCAAAAAGGTTTATAGTTAAAAATTAAAAAAAGAAAAAAAAAACCATTTGCCAGAAACCATGTCTAATTTGAAAAAATTGATGATTCACTGATAGCAAAACATCTTTGCAGAGAATTACAGGAATCCCAGAGCCATCTATACATGCAAATTCACAGTATAAGCTTTGCAGTTTTGCCATGTGCCATAGGCAGCTACACTTAGTAGAATTCAGAATTAACTTCCCAGAAGACTCCATAATTAGACTATTTTTACTTATAAGTATCCAATTTTTATAATTTTGGAGTAATTTATCTAGTAGGTTAGTAGGAAGTAGCCTTGAGTCATATTTAGGAATGAAAAGCTAAGGCCCACTAATTGAAGAAATTCTTGCATTTTCTGGTGAACATGGAGTCCACAAATAGGATCCTCATGGCTCAGCAATGAACGGCAGGCTTGAGACTTTCATCTCTAGGTAAACTTTATTAGATCAAGAATGCCTCCCTACAGGACTTCTAATTATGTAAGTATGTAGTTTTTTGAAATTGAATACGTTAAGGAATAAACATAGAGAGATTTCTATTTAACTTCAAGCTAATATAATCAATTTTAAAAAAATTTTTTACAATTTTAAAATTTCTGATTTTTTTCACTGCCTTAACAGTCCTATAAACAATGTGATTTTTTTTTCCAGCTGTAAAGAACATAGTTTACGCAATAAAGTGTATTTTTTGTTTCTTTCCTGACTCCCCCTTCCCATTTCGAAAGCCAGGCAAAGAATATAACCGTAAGAATTTAATTGATAAAAACCCATGCCAAAAGTCATTTTAGCAAGAAGATAGAGATGATTTGACACCAACACCGAAACTAAAAGTCTGGTGAAGCATATTTTTTAAAGATCACTTACAAAGGAAAAGGAAGTAAATTCACTTGGGAATGTGGTTCAAAAATGTTGCCAACTGCATCTGGTGATCTTTTACCAAATTCCTCCTATACTATAAAAAAATCACTTGCAATTGATCATGGTCAGTTGTTTAGAAATGTTCCCTTGATTCCTGAGTTATCCTTGGAAACTTACTCTTGAACAGATTGCTTGTTCTACTGACCAGACTTTATGCTTTTCATACTACATTTAATCCCAAAGAAATACCTTTTATCCTCATTTACTTCCTTAGAATACAGCTTTTCATCAGCCAGTATGAAAGGTTTTTTCCTGGTCCTTCACTTGAATGTGGGTTTAGTATCAGAAGGGAAAAGTACTTTGTGTTTTTCATAATGTGTGCCTCATTTGTCACACGTAGAGATGATAATTCACTCTTTATTTCTCCAATTGGGGACTTTAAAAGTCAGGATTATGCTTTGTCTCGTTGTTCCTTTGTTTCCTGGAATTCTTAAGCACCTCTAGAAGAAAATTGGGTCGCTTGTTAGATTGAGTTGAAGAGCCTTAGGGATCCATTTTTCAAGGAGGTCTATTGGGTCTGCCTCTTCCAACCCTTCAGGCAGTCCAATAATTCTGACATTCTAGTTTAAGGCAGTTTCTTAAAACTATTCTGTCTCTCATAGCACTGTATATCTCTCATTTCAAACTACTGCTTTACCATTAGATTAAATTTAAGTGTCTGGGAGCACTATTTGGTATTCTACATTTGTTGCTTTAAAATCAAGGCTTACTGCTTCTTAATTTTAATTTTAAAAAGAAAAGGAAATGAAACAAACATCAAAATAAAAACCAGCAAATGTCACAGAACTCATAAGCAATATATTTTTATTATCTCCAAAGATGTGATCTTTTCTAGAGAAGCTTCCTTGAAAATATTTGACAACGGTACATTTCTGTCCTTGCCCCTTACACTTGGCTCCTATAGTCTGGAATTACTCACTTACCAAATATTTCCCTTAAATACTAGTATTCATAAACATTTTTTTGACAGAATAAATTATACATTATTCATTTGGCCTTTGAGCCTTTCAGGCTCCATATTCAGTAGAAATACTTAGGGTTGCATTAATGTGCTATAATAGATACATCTTTTGGTTGGCTCCACCTCTTCTCCTCTTTCACCTCCATTTGCAATTTTTAGATAGATGGTCATAAAGGTCAATTTTCCCAACCATAAGAATCTTTGCTTTATTACCTTTTCTTAAAGAATGTATTATCATGATATATTTTTACTTATATGGATTTTTTGCGTTAATTAATCTACTTCAAAATAAGGTTATTTTACCTGACAATATAAATGTGCTTTAATTACCTGAACAGAACTATAGTCAGATCTTTGAATCACTATGGATTAAAACGTCATTTCACAGCCAAACAGAAACATGTTCCCAATCACTGCTCTTGAATTATTGTTATGTAGCTTGAGGCTTGTATTAAAAATCACTGAATAATTGCAATCAGATTATTATAATCAAGTACAGGAACAGTAATTACAGGTTACAGTCACTTTAAGCTGCCCTGGAAGTCCTATATTCTGATCATATGCATATTAAAAGTTTATGTTAGTGATAAAATTAATGAACAGGATTGTAAGCACTTGTCTGTAGGAAAGATGTCACATATCTTACTGTATAGGGAGTTATGCTTTCACATCAAGGACAACTGTGTGTCTACATTAATTTTTGTTTTTCTTAGGTTAGATTATAGAGAAAATAAATCAAATCCAGTTTTTCCAATGTCAGAATGCTTGTTCTAGCATCCAACTTTAATACATTTATCACATTTTCTTATGGTGATTATTATTTTGAACTCATTATTCATTTTATTGGTTTAAAAATACAACAAATATGTGAATATTTTATGTGGAGAGAAATTGTGTTACCAATGAACTGTACATAATCTATTAAGTCATCAGTAAAAGGGAGAGATGTTTCTTTTTTTTTTTTTTTTTTAATTCCTTGAGATTAAAACCAGGAAAGAGGAAAAAGAAAAACAATAATCTTTGTAAAATCAGGTTATCTTGTTTTGAAGAGACATAAAATGAAAAGGCATTCTGCATTTGCTGAAGTAGTGTATTAAAGACAGCATATTCTGATGAAAAGACCAACCCTATTTTAACTTCAATAACCTTGTTCTTTGATTCAAACAATGAATATGGTATGAGAGATATGAATTGTATTTTGATGGTTGGATTCTAAAATTAGAACTTGAAACCAAAAGGAGCCGTAGAGCCCTAGGGGTCCAATCACAGGGAAATGGCTCCTGCACACATGTGCCAGCCACTGAATCATTTTATTACACTTTATGATTCACAGCAGAAATAGAGACAAGACTGTACATACAACCACAGAATGTAAGCCGAAAATACAGAGTATGTGATTGGGCAGGGAAGTTAGGGGGGAAGACATGAAAAGGGTAAATGCGTAAGGTGTCTTCCAAGGAATTTCACTCTGTTTCTTTATCCAGATGTATTCCTGAGGATAACTGTATAACACCAAATGAGAATAAATAGGAAATGACATTTTTTATGGGCAAGATAGTCCCACAGACAAGGAGAGGAATTCTGTGCCAAGTTCACAGACTTTCTACACTCTGACAGACAACATAAGCCAGATAAAAGGCCAACCAAACACCCAGATGCTGTTGCTGGAAAATTACATACTGGAACTCAGCATCTGGGTTTCATGGCTGCCAAGTTCACCCCATGGGTGCCCATGGTGCTTGGCTCAGATACTGGGCCAGACAGGATGGGGGTGGACATCATGGAACAAGCGGATCGCCACAATGAACAAGAAGAAGATAGAAAGCCAAGTACATAATAAAATAGCATGAACCTGCCAATATGGTTTCAAATGCATGAAACCACATTTTTGTGTTCCAAACATAATGCTGAGTGCTAGTTTTTCCTCTTTGGGGTAGAGATGATTTAAGAGCCATTAATGGTAAGCCTGTGGTTACACTCTCTTACTGCGTGAAAGATGTCAGTCATAAAAGAAATTATAGTTATAATTAGAGAATGGATTGCAATGTCCTACCTTTACATCCAGTTAAAAATAGCTAGGAGGATAGCTAAACAGAATGTAGAGAAGCATTTGGTATAGGAAGCCTATATCGATAGGGTAAAAATACAGTAGGTCAATATATAAAACAGCATGAAAAATCCAAGATGGCAACAGGGTAATGAAGTGAGTATTACAGCCTCCTCTGGTTTCACCTCAGGATCATAAAAACCCTTTCAATTTATAGCAAACATGCATTTCACTGTAGATTAAGGAATCTGCAGCAATATAGAGACATTATGAGAAAATATGATGAAAATGTTCTTCCCAGGCTTATGAAGTTTGCTATATAGATTCTAACTAACAATCAAAGAATGTAAATAAGTGAATATTTTTCCAATCAATATATTTGTTTTCATTATATGTTCTTTTTTCTTCTCTGATTTAGTGTTTTGTTTTCTACCTTCAGAAATATCTTGGAAGTATTTTATATATTTATTTATTTTAAGACTACTTTTGGCCAAGAAAATATATTTTGATTCAGTTACAGCTCAGTAGGTAGGCTAGGACATCATGTTATCACATTTGTGTTTATAAATATTCTATCTTTAGGGAACTAAGCTATTATAAGTTAAAAATATGGAGCAATAAACAAGGAGTAATCGTGTATTTGCTTCTATATCTAATGGGGAAAAGGTTTTCATTAAACTTCTAATCATAATGGGCATTTTTGCATATTATTTGTTATTTATGATTTTCTGAAAGTTTTTCCTAAAATAATTATGTGCCTTTCCACTTCTACTTATTTTAAGGGGTTACATTTAAATAATTGCTTTTAAACAGATTCATGTCTCTGATTTTTTTAAAAAACTTTAAAAAACATTTGTTTGATTATGTGTAAAGAGAGGAACATAAACATATATTATGTAAAAGGTATGTTTATCTGTCCCACATTACTCAGCAACTATGTTTTTCCTTAACACCAGGAATTCAAAATATAATTTAAACAATACTGGCAAATTGAAACTCTTCTTATTTGATCCCACGCCTATCATACTGTATTGTAAGTGTTGACTTAGGCCAGTGGTACTCTACAAGGGAAATGATTATATATTTAATTTTCATCACTGTATTTCGACTGCTTAGCACCAAGCCACTGAGCTTGACACATAGTAGGAGCTCCATACATTTTGGATGAAAGAATAAATATATCAGTGAATCTTTTAAGGATAAGCACAATTACTTGTATCAATTTTTATGACATCTTATAGACCTCCTTGTATCTATTATTATTTACTAAAAACATGTATTCCCCAAAAGCAGCAGCTCTCGAACATTTCCATTTTAGGACCTGTCTATATTCTTTAAAAATATGGAGACTTGCAAAGAGCTTTTGCTTAGGTGAGTCATTTCTACCATTGGTTACCATATTAGAAATTAAAACAACTATTTTGAAAATATGTATTAATTTATTTTAAAACAAAAAGAAATCCATTAAAGCTTAGCAAAATAAGTTTATACAAATATTTATATTTTCCAAAACAAACAAAAAAATTGAGAAGAGTAGCATCACTTCATATTATTGCAAATCTTTTTTTATGTCTGGATTATAGAGGATAATTAAATTCTTAATCTGCTTCAACAGTTAATCTGTTACAATATGTTACTTTGGATAAAGCATAAGAAAACAACCTGGCCTCACATGGATATATATTTGGAAGAGGGAAGACCTTGTGAATCTCTAAAACGTTGTGAAAAATTCTATAGTTCCCCAAACTACACTTTGAGAATCACAGCCTTAGAGAATGTCTTTTCAAATCTCACTTAAATTGTCTTAACAACATTCCATTTAGTATTAAATGAATCAAAATTTAAAGATTAAGAGCTGAAAAGTTATTTTGTAAGAGTTATAAAGAATTAATTACTTTTGGTATAAAGTTATAGCCACAATGATAAATGAGTGCTGTAAAACTCTAAAATGTCTTTGAATAATTATGTAGGCAAGTATTAAAACAGTTTGTGCTAATGATTGGCAGATATTCTAGGTCTTTGGAGTACCAACTGTAATCTAGTGCCTTCTTTACTGATATTGTGTGTGTGTGTTTTGTGGCAACTTTTGAGGACGTATTAGTGGAACTATTGCCTCCTTAGTCTTAGCAGTATCTCTAAGCACTTTTAATTTAAATGATCTCATAGTTTTTCTGTCCAGGGAAATGCACAAAGAAGTTGAGTAAGTAAGCTAAAGATGTTAAAACAATCGATGCACACACACATATATATATATATATTTATGAAAGTTAAATGGACTGTGATTTCTTTTATCATAAACACTTATTTTTAGGAATTTACTATATGTTTTAATTATATGTATATTTTCTCAAATATAAACATGGAACCAACAGCAATTTATAATCAACGATGCATAATTTCGTATTTGTTCACTTAACAATTATTGATTGAACATGTCTTAGGTATCAGACACTATAATAGGTTCTGAAGATAAAACAACAAGCAAGACAAACTACCAGGATTTATGAGGATTATATTCTAATGGAAAGAATCAAGTAATAAATAAATAATGAAATGCCACCAAAAGTAAATACCATTTAATACTCATTTGTTTGGCAAATGTTAAGAAGTCTTATGGAAATATTAGAGATGATAGGCCAACAAGATATCTTGAATATGACTGGGAGAAGTGAAAGTTGGATGACCATTTGTTTTTGACTTATAATTTGAACATAACCTGTAACCCAGCAATTCTATTCATAGGTACATAACTCAAGAGAAACTTTTGCACATTTGCACCAGGAGATGCGTACAAAAGTGGACACGACAACACTGTTAATAATAGAAGATTGGAACCTACCATAGGTAGCAAATAGTAAAAGCGAATTTGGGATACTGATCCTATGGAATATTATGCAGTGCAGGAACCAAATAACTACAATAACAACATGCAACAACATGGAGAGATTGGACTTGAGCACAAGAAGTGGGCTCAGAATATTTCATTCATCATAAAGACTTGTTATAAAGTTAAAAAATAATTTAAAAATCACTGAGCATGTGCATGTGTGTGTGTTCAAACAGAAGATAATATACACAGAGTTTAGGATGGTGTTTAGCTGTCTCTGAGGAAAGCAAGAGGATAGAAAGAGAAAGAACACATTAGTGGAGCTTATTTGTATTGTTTTAGATGTAGGGTTGGATATTACATTCAGGGGTGTTCATTATGTTTTGATCAAATGATTGAATGAATGCATGAAAATGAGGATAATGCAAGGACCAAAGATGGTAGTATGTTAAGAACCAAGGATTATGATTAATCCAATTCCATGTTCCTGAGATGTGTGTGTGTGTGTGTGTGCGCGTGTGTGTGTGTGTGTACACAAATGTATTTTTTTCAGGGAGTTATAAGTGTTATGTGTCACAAAGAAAAACGAAACAGGATGTAGAGATAGAAATGTGTTGGGTTTTCTTTCTTACTGGGTATTTATATGTGAACTTTTGTATATATAAATTCATGCAATTTATATTGTGAGATGGCTCTGTCATGTGTCATTATTCTCATGTTATTGCATAATCGGCATTATGCTGAGTCTCGTGCGGCCATATTGGCCAGTGTAGTATGGTTAAAGTGACCGTCATGAACTTAGCCGTCAGACAAGTGTGGCACAAAAGTGAGTTATACTATGTGTTATCTGGGTAGCAAAAGCCAAAAGTCTTCTATTGGATTGTGTTCCTGTGCAATACTGTACATTTATTTTCAAGGTCTTTGCAATGAACAACCTCAGAAAATCATCATGTCTCCCATAAGTATGTTATTGAGGCTGTTCTTAAATTGCAAAGTGTTTTCTTTGTGGGAATGCTAAGGAGAAAAAAAAATCCCCAATAATTTCAGGAACAGGAATGGTTCTATATTTCTGAGCAATTTGTGTTTATCTTAGCGATAAACTGAACTATGCAACTAAGTTTTGCTTTGTTTGTTTATGTGTCTTGTGTTAATTGTTAAAAAGCACAGAGCCAACTTGGCAATCTACCTGTAGCAAATATGTATCATTGAACTAATTTTTATAGCAACCATGTTTCCATCTCTCTATATATCTATTCATATTTCTTTTTTGTCCTCAGTTTTAATGCATTCTATTTTACTGTTTTCTCTTAAATCATCTTCATTTCTTGATTATAACAAATAAAAATACATGGAAAATAGTCGATAACTTTATCGGTTATTATATCTGGAGTAGAAAGCGGTATTTTACACCTTCCTCCATTCAACGTTTTACTAAAGAGTCTGTTGTTTTGTATGTGTTTATGTATATGTGTGTGGGTGTGCACCCCCCAAGAGGTGTAATTCAGCTAATCAATTAAGACAACTAAATAGATTAAACAAAAACTCAGTGTGATGTGAAAATTTATTATTTTTAAGAGCATATTTGTTCAATATAGATTGTCAATCTGTATAGAAGAAAGATAAAATTAACTGTAAATCAAAACTTAGCTAACACATAAGCTAAGGGACAGGTATAGTAGACTTCCCAACAATAAGAAACTAGTATAAAGGCTTAGGAGTTCCAACAATTTTCCCTAAACACAGATAAAAAAGAGACTTCTCAGAGATAACAACAACATTTTTTCATAAATCTGCAAATAATAATATTTATGTCCTTTTTCTGAAACAGTAAAATAATATTTTCCTGAACTTCACTAGAAAACACATTATCAATCTTCAGCTTTTCTTTCACAAATGATAATAGCAATACTTTACATTTTAAGAACACCATTATTTTCCTTTATACTGCTTTCTTCCAAAGAGCTCAAAGCATTGCAAAATGCTTTTTAAAAAGTTATATTCATGTTTCCCTTCCTTTGATCCCTATGATGAAATGCAACACCTCTATGGTGAAATACAGCCATTGCTTATGACAGTGAATAACAATTCCATACAATTCACAAGAAATAACATACCCAATTAAAACTGTAAAGGGGTCTTAGAAAGACAGACTTTAATTAGAGAAACTGGAATGTAGCCAAGCAAAAAAAGTACCATGAAAAGTGGTCATGACCTCATTTTAACACTCTGCCTTATTCAGAAGACCACATCTACAGTAGCCCATTGCATCAGGCTGACTTGGGGCACTGATTGAATCAGCACCAAATAAATGGGAACAATGTCACATACTTAATCATCATCTGCATTTATCAAAGCAGTAGACTTTCCTTGGCGAACCTCCTCCATCAGTTAACGACCTTGTGTGTGTCCATTCATGGATCATGGAACAACACCAAGTCTACCATCACCTTTCATAAGTACTTTTTAAAAATAATATATGGCTATCAAGTACAAAACCACAGAAATTTTATATAACCTTCTAACATCAAAGGCTAAAATTATTTCAATATAAACATTAGGCATTCAAAGACAACCATCTTTAATTCTGAAAAACCTTTGCTAGAAATTTCAGAAGCTAAGTCTCACTAATATCTCAATTCAGTCATTCAGGCTTATTAATTTTATGCCTATAGTAGGTAGAGCAGCAGTGGATAAAGAGTAAAAATAATAACAAAAAGAAAAAGAAAGATGGGCATCATATTGTCCCATTTCTTTTAAACATAATTCAATTATAATATTACTTTGGATAGAGAATGTTTCCTGAGCTTCTTTTCCAAGTCATAAATATATAATAGAGTCTAACATAAAGACAAAATTCTGTTTCATTGGATTTTTGATGCCATATGAGGTTTTTACACTACTTTAATCCTGGAAATTGCTATGGAAGAATCAGTTGTAAAGTTTTCTTTCTTGCATGCTTCCATGACTTGGATCCCAAGGATGGAAGTATAGAAGACTTTTAGCATGTCATTGGAAGCAGTTCCAGTTACCGGTGATCTATCACCTTGGCCCCCGACAATTAGGTCTGAATTTCTGCATTCAGCAATTGCTCTCCTGCCACAAAGGAGAAGTGGGCTGGCGATATCAATGGTTTATGTTCATCTCTATCACCTCAATAAAATCTTTTGTTTAGAGTAAGTACATAAATGTGGCCTAAGATTTATATTTAAATTTTATTTCTTAAGAAAAATCTTTGAATGCACTTCTAGCTAAAAAGTCTGAAAACAACTATACTGTCTTACATAATAGACTTTATTGAAAGTAAATTTTTTCCCTTTCTAGCATTCCTTTAAAAAAAAAATCTGTTAACAGCATTGGGTTCCTTGGGTTCAGGGGGTAATAGTCTGCAAACTCCCACTCCCTCCAAGAATTGTACATGTGACCCAGGCTTGGCTAATGTTGAGTTCTCTGTCTCTCTTTGGACAGGCTATGGAGATGTGGTGTCAGGCTTGTCAGCAATCATGCCCTCTGCAACACAACAAGCCTTCAAAAGGTGAAAAGAGGTAAAGAGAAAGAGGAACAACATATGGACACTGCAGGGTCCCTGAATCTAGACTGCAGGGAAGCCTACTATACTCATATTTTCCACCGTTGGTTTCTCCAAGCCAATAGATCCTTCTCTTTTGAAAATTGGAACTGGGTGCATGTCACATGAAGCCAAAGAGAAGTGACCCAAATATTAATGGTCTATGTAGTATGGCTGGACCCTGTATTAAGTAAGACTCAGTATACAGAGCTGTATGGTGTTGCTATGCAATGTCGTTACTGCCTGATGGGATTAACACTTTCCCAAAGAAGGTAGCAGATGAACAAATAAATAAACACATATGTAGTTAATGATCAAATGAGACATGTAAAGAAGAAAATGAACCTGATGTTGGGATGGAAAACTAGGGGACATACTTTGAAAAAATGGTCAGGGAAGCTCTTACTAGGGACAGATTATGCAGACCTAGATCTAACAGACGTTACACAAAGTAATTTTAAAATTAATGTTTTTAATCAGATCCTTTCCAAGTGTATTATTAGTCTTTTAAAATGTTTCTGCTTTTCCTGGTTAGTAACAAAAATGATACTACTAATAATAAATAATACGCCAGTGAAGGAATATTTACTGAATATTCCTACCTTGCAGTCGCCACTGGATAAATTTTATATATTTTATCCCATGTAACCTTCAAAATTCTACAAGGTTAGAATTATTATTATCATCATTTTACAGTTGAGGAAACAGAAGCATGTAGATATTAACTACTAGCTAGTAATCAGAAGGTCCCAAAAAATCCAAATACAGAGTTTGTTCTCTTCACCACTATCTTATTAGAAGTGTAAATCATAGTTGCTGCTAAGTTTCAAACATTACAAGTAGGCATTCCATAGAAAAAGTCCAGGGCACAGTGGTTCATGCCTGTAATCCCAGCAGATTGGGAGGCCAAAGTGGGCAGATCATGAGGTCAAGAGATCAAGACCATCCTGGATAACATGGTGAAACCCCGTCTCTACTAAACATACAAAAATTAGCTGGACGTGGTGGTGCGTACCTGTAATCCCAGCTACTTGGGAGGCTGAGGCAGAAGAGTTGCTTGAACGCAGGAGGCAGGGGTTGCAGTGGGCCAAGATTGCACCGCTCTACTCCAGCCTGATGACAGAGAGAGACTGCATCTAAAAAAAAAAGAAAAAAAAGAAAAAGAAAAAGAAAAAGTCCCTCCTCCCTTAGATATCAACTCTTTCCATTGGGATAAACATTATCGAACATTTGGTGCATTCAGGGCATTCATTATTTTCCTGTACATATAAAACCATGTTCCATGCTTTCTAATAACCTATGATATTATACACACCATATATTTTGCAAGAAATGTTTGTAATTTGCTTTCACCCAATGGATATTCTTGACATACATAGTTACTTTTTGTGTTTACAAAATCAATTTTATTCAACTTGAATGGTTTTTAAATACATGTACACAGAGTGGCATACAATAGACCATCGATTCTTTACTATTTGGTCTTATGCTTTAATTCTTGGTTTTGGACTTTTTCTACAGCTCTTTCTGCCTCCTAAATAATCCTTTCTTGGCCAGTTTTTGCCTATTGCCTAAAATTCAGGAGACAAGTTTACCCAAAAGTCACAAAACTTTGGAATTAGGTAAGCTTTTCAACTTGAAAGACTGTCTTCCTCCTCTATTCCCAGTCTTTCCTGACCTTCCTGGTATTACACACATGGGAAGCAGATCTACCCTGTATGTTCTTGGATAGGATAAGTGAAGAAAGTGAACAGAAACCATAAATATTTACAGAGTTCCTACTGTGTGGCACACAAGCACACTGGACTCTGGATCCTCCAGGGTAGATGAGGTCAGTGGGGTTGCAGGCCTCAAAAAACTCAATGTGAAGACAGAATGGACACCATCTTGCAATTTTTGTTCTTTTGTAATCACAAGAGTATAATTACTAGAATTAAGAAAAAAGAAGCACGAAGGGCCGTGTCACTATTCCTTCTTCCACCTTTATCATTTCAGGACTGGGTTTAAAACAGCAGGCAAAATATCTTTAAGCAATGGCTGAAGAAAATCTGAGTTTCTCTTAGCTACACTTAAATCCATAGAACACTACTTCCTTTGTTAGTAATGAGTTCGATTTAGGAGAAAAGTTGTCTCAGCTTGGGTGGCTAAACCAAACATTCTTGTAAGCTGGTTGAACTGCATGTCATTAAGTGTAAAAATCTATTGCAAAGCCCCCAAGGTTACATTAAGTCAATGCAGAGCCTTGTACTCCCAGGAAGAGAGACAATTCATAGAGGGCTTTAAGATGAGCACATTGTGCCAACCAAAGCAGAAGTCTTCAGTATCGCTTTCCCCACAACCTCAAATCATTATAGGCTTCAAGATTATATTTGTTACTCAGCTTGTGAGATGCAACCTGTAAGGTTAAAAAAAAAGTGTCGGTGATGACTTCCATCGCTCTCACTGTGACTATTTGAAATCTTCACAGGTATGAGGTCCTTTCTCAGATTATTTTTTTTTCCCATGAACTCTCTGGAACCACTTATTTCATTTTTTAAAGGCAAGGTAACAAGGAACACATCACTTCATATCTATATTGTCACATGCAGTTTCTTTGATAAAACTACCACAAAAGGAAAAGTACCCCCACAAATGTATCCATGGTTTCAGAGGCATATTATAGTACTTCAGTGTTCCATGATATGAGCTGATTTTCCCACTTGGTGCTGACCTTCTTGCCATCTAAATACCTTTTTATCTATTTTAGTACTTTATTAAACTTTTATTATGTGCCCAGCAAGACTATGTACACTATTTCCTTTCAGCTTTATAGTGAGCATCAGGTAAGTATTATTATTATCTACCTTTTTTTCAGATGTGAAAACAAAACAACAGGATGACCTTGGCTGCAAGGACACATGGCTATCACATGAGGACCAAGGACATAAGCCCAGAGACTCCAGAGTCCACACGTAATCCAATATGCCACCAAGTTCTTATTAAAAGGGTTACGCAAATCTGCATCTAGCAAGGAAACATGTTACCTTCTGAATATGTCTATGGAAAAAAAAACTTTAAACATATTTTACATATTAGGAAAATAGTGGTTTACTGCTACTTACATACCCCAACTAAATGAAGCCAGAATTTTAAACACACAATTACTATCATTTGATCAAATACTCATCACTGAGGAGAGGAGAGAGTAGACTTTCAAAACTCATGTCTATCCATAGCTACTTCTCTGATCTTGGGCCTCAGTTCTTACATGTGTAAAATGAAGGAATGAGCAGGAATTTTGGTCATAAAAAACTGTTTTTGAATCTAAATACTAATTTTTAAGTCAGATTAAATTAATCTTACAGGACTTGACATTCTTACAGCCCTACTAGTAAATCTGCAGATAAGAGCAGTGATAGAGTAATACTGTAAGGAATTAAGTTGAACCCACTCTTACATTCTATGGGTATGAGTTTATGGACCCATATTTAAGAGCAAGATTATTGTACTTATTAGAATTGGTTTCTATAGGTAAGTAAAATCACGGAAATAGAAGTTACCTCTATTCAAGAGAGTAAGAAATAAGGAACCCAACCTGGATTCCATTTCTTTTAGTTTACATTTTTTTTTCGGGTTTGTTTACTATGTGCCAAACACAACTTAAAATTAAAGTAATATTTTACAAATTATTGCTTTAAAGCAAAAGAAGAAAAGGGTCTCTGCAGGGAAGTGTTTCCCTAGAGTCTTCCTAATACTGATGAACACTAGTTTTTGAAATGTCAATTAGTTTTGAGCTTAACAGCTAGTCATTGTCTAAAAGGGCATGGAGCAAAACTTTTCAAAGTGTGGACTAAGGAGTATTTAACTCCTTAATGCCAAGGACTGGCCATTTACTCCATTGCTGGCCACTGAACCATGAGAATGCCAGGTCTGATTAGTTGTGGTGATTAGCAGGCTGACATTAGGACTAGAATCACTTGTCATTTGCTTACATTGACAGACTACCTACAGAACTTTATAACTTTTATCAGTGCAATGCATTCCATTTAGTAGTATTATGGAATTCATATTTTAAAAACTTTTATAGACTGAATAGGTTTAATACAGTGTATACACTTTTTGAAATATGATCTAAAATTACTATATTTTAGTGATTGTCTTTGTCATTTAATTGGTATAATGGTAGAAAATAGAACTTTTTGTTTCTTAGGCTGTATCTTAGAGACAATATATATTACTTCTTCTAAATCTCTGCCATCTAAATTTCACATTTTCCTATTGTTCTCAGTAGAGTAGGACCCTCTTAAAAGAACATTTACTAAAAACTTCATAAAAGAGAAGAATTCTTATGGGGAAATGTGTCTTTATAGAAGAGTTACAATCTGATTAAGACAATGGAAATCAGAAAAGT
Organism: Macaca nemestrina; assembly: GCF_043159975.1. Classification (NCBI taxonomy): domain Eukaryota; kingdom Metazoa; phylum Chordata; class Mammalia; order Primates; family Cercopithecidae; genus Macaca; species Macaca nemestrina. Next base: position 88,743,926 of record NC_092130.1, on the reverse strand, counting down.
AGTAAGAAACATTTGCTCTACTCAAAAATGTTTGTTTGTAAAGCAAATAATGCTCGTATGTCTAGGGGATTATACATATGAATTCCTCACTATTTACACCATTTTGCTACTCAGAAACTGTTAAAACATTTGCCCAAAGTCTTAGAACTAAGTACCAGTCCGTATTTTTGAAAATGCTCTTTCTACTGCTACGGTCTTCATTTTGCCTTCGTTGGCAATTACCTAAGCACGTATTGGTAGGTTTTTCTCCCTTAACATTTGTATATAATTCAATTTCTTTAACCATATTAGGACCAAGAATCTAGTCTTAAACAAACTGAAAATTCTACATGAAATGCAGTAATTCTATTGTGGAAAATTCTATTAAAGTATCTATTTAAACTATAAAAAGATACTAAAATATAAAAATAGGATACATTTAAAAAATTGCATATAGAACTGAAAGACAAATAGGCTCAGAAGGAAAAATTTGACGAATATCTTAACTGCTAAAGCACATAATGTAATATAAGGACATAGGTAGTGAGAAATAAGGGAATGCGCAGAGTAGATGATCTTCTAATGGGGGTGATATTGGTAGACTATTTTGACTGCACCTCTAGCATGTGCTAAAAGATCTGTGACTAGAAGAGAAAAAGGGAAACCAGCAATAGAGCAATAGTGCTGTGAAGGAAAAAACTGAAGCAGAACAGTAGTAGAATTGAAAAAAAAGAAGTCTTAAGGATACTATAAAAATTTCTTCACATTTATTTTCATTTTATTTTATTTATTTATTTTGAGACAGGGTCTCGCTCTGTCACCCAGGCTGCAGTGCAATGGCGTGATCTCGGCTCACTGCAACCTCTGCCTCCAGGGCTCAAGTGATTCTCCAGTCTCAGCCTCACGAGTGGTTGGGACCACAGGCATGCACCACCAAACCTGGATAATTTGTGTGTGTGTGTGTGTGTGTGTGTGTGTGTGTGTACAGATGAGGTTTCTCCATGTTGCCCAAGCTGGTCTCGAACTCCTAAACTCGAAACAATCCCTCTGCCTCAGCCTCCCAAAGTACTGGGAATAAAGGCATGAGCCACCGCACCCAGACAAATTTATTTTTAGTGTTAGCCTTTTAATATAAGTCTTCTTAATAATGTTGGCTTTTCTTTCCAAATCACATTCAAGTAAATATTTACTTTTTCTATCACTGTCCTTGAGCTTTATTTGTCATTATTATTATTACAGTTTTCCAGATTGCTCAGCAATTTTAAAAATATATTCGTGGTTCTTTCCTTTTGTAGATATTACTATGTATTATTCTTTATTATAGAATTCTATCCTGGTATTTCAGCCTACTCGTGTTGTTCAGTCTACTTGGGCATTTCTAAACGTTCTTTTGATTTTCATCACTATTAACCAAAGATTTTAAATTACTTTCTTATCATTAAAGGGAGTTTTTTTTCTGATCAACCTTCTATTTACTATTACTGGAACTATTTTTATACAGTGAAGAGCTTTTACTATTGGTGAGTGCAGTGTGAGTATAGGCGCTGACACTTATGCTCTTGAGACCTTAGGCAAGTTATTTTACTTTTCTGATCACTATCTATAAAACGAAGATAACAGCATAAATTCTAAAATTGAAAATGAGCAAAAAGCTCTGCATATGGCAGTTTAAATAGATCATATGCTCTCTGCCTAGGATAAGGCTGTCCACTCTCTCCTAAGACAGTTACTTTCATTGTCCAGAAAGTCACCAATCTGTAGTTCAACCTACTTTTCTCAACATCTCCAAAGCAGATTAATATCTTCAGATTTACTTATGTTTAAAGTTCACGTGGCTATGAATAAAGCCTAATATTAATTAGTTAACAAAAAACAACTGACACAGGGAACCAGAATATTTTATGTTTAGATGTCTGCCCAGATGATTTCCCCTTATGGACAGATTTATGAGTCAATTCCTCATAATATTACTTTGTGAATTTACAGTGAAACTAACAGTCATATATCTGAAGCAAGGGGCCAGACCGTTCTTTCCCTATCTGCAGATAAAAAGTGAAGCAAAACAATCACTGGGAAATTCTTTTGTGAATATGGAATCAAAGCAAGTGGGAATTAGATTGATTGAATGTTTTAACATCATCATGCTAGTAGAGCATGATAATGTACCCATCTCTCAATAGAAATGAGTTTAATAATATTAGTAGCTAAGACTTATGGAATACTTCCTATGTGCCAACTACTGTTCAAGTACTTTATGTGAATTAGTTCGTTTAATCTTTATAAAAATCCTTGTAAGAAGTGCTATTATTATCTCTATTTTATAATGAAGAAACTAGCCCAGATGAGTTAATTAACTTGCTCAGGATCACAAAGCAAGGAAGTGGCAGAGGGAGAATAAATTTGCCTGAGGCCCATATTCTCAGTCTCTGTTGTCTAGACTGACCTTGTATCCTGGAAAATTTTGGGTGAGGGGAGCATTGCCAGTCTGTGCTTATGATTCTCATTTTCAGTATTTCCCAAGATATTGACTTCTTTTTAAAATAGTCATCTTTTCTTTAAATATGACTTATTTCATTTTTAGCTAATATTTATTGAGTGCCTACTGTGTGTCAAGATCTCTACTAGGTACTATGACTATAATGGATAACAAGAAAGATAAAAAGACCTGTTTTTGTGGAACTTGGAGTGTGTCCACTCTAAATGCTATATGAATGAATAGATGAAATTAATACAGAAGTTAATGGGTGGTGGTGAAAAATGAGATACTAAGACAGAGAACACAGGTGGAAACCCATTTTCTATAACATAGTCAAAGAAGATGACTAAGAAAGTGATATTTAAGCTCATATCTGAGGACAAAGAAAACAACAATCAAAAAGCACTTCTGGCAAGAAAGAACAGTAAGTACAAACAGTAAGTGCAAAAGAAAAGAGCAAAGGAAAGAATGGAGTGCATTCTAGGTGTGTTAACCTATTCAAATGTTGCAGGACTGAGAACCACTGTCTTTTCTTGACTTATCTGTACTCCAATTTCAGTATTTTACTATCTGAGGAAAGTCATAAAAATTGTTTGTCACAATGAGTAAAGTAAATATGTTTATTAAAAAAGACAAATCTAAAATATAAGGCTACAGAAGATAAGCAAAACAGATGGAAAAAGATATATCAAGCAAATAGCAACTAAAGGAAAGTGAAGATAGCTGTATGTTTAGTGGTGATTTGTGAGATTTTGGTATACCAATCAAAGGCCAAAACAAACTGAGAAAAATAAGCATTATTGGTGGTAAGGACAGCAATAATGCACTATCAAAACTTTTTTTTTTTTTTTTTGAGACGGAGTCTCACTCTGTCACCCAGGCTGGAGTGCAGTGGCAGGATCTCGGCTCACTGCAAGCTCTGCCTCCCAGATTCACGCCATTCTCCTGCCTCAGCCTCCCTAGTAGCTGGGACTATAGGCACCCGCCACCACACCTGGCTAATTTTTTGTATTTTTAGTGGAGACAGGTTTCACTGTGTTAGCCAGGATGGTCTCGATCTCCTGACCTCATGATCCATCTGCCTTGTCTTCCCAAAGTGCTGGGATTACAGGCGTGAGCCACCGCACCCAGCCCAAAACTTTTAATTAATCAGGATGGTACAATAATTCTTAAACCAGGGTTAAACTAATATTCAGATTCAAAATATATAAAGCAAAAATCAATAAAACTGTTGGGAAAAAAATGCTAAACCCGACACAATAAAGAGGGATAGATTCTCTCAGTGATAGATTGAACAGGCAAACACTCAAACAGATCTAAAAGAAACAACACCATACAGATCAATGAACCTAAATATAATGACTTCTTTCAAGAGCAACAACTGGAGAATACACTTCAACCCCCAAGATATAGGAAAGATTTATAGGAATTGATCATATACTAGGCCAATAGCAGTTCTAAAGAAAATTGAGAAAATTGATACCATATAGTTTGTATTCTCTGATCACTAAAATATTACATAAGAAATCAGTGACCTCAAAATATGTTAGTATTGAAATAAGAAAACAACTTATGTATCAAAGAAAATTATAATGAAAACTAGAAAATACTCAGAAATGAAAAAGAAGAAAATTATACCTAACATTTGTTGGAATCTGAAAAACCAGTTCAGAAATGGAAACATATTTGCTTAAGTTATTTGTGTTAATACAAATGAATGTGAAAATAAAACAGGTAAGAAGTTAGAAAAAGTAAGAATAAATGCAAAAAAAAGGAAAAGAAATAAATAATAAAGAAAATATGTTAATGAAATAGAAATCTACTACTAAAGTTAATTAATAAAGCCAAAACCACTTCTTAGAAAAATATAATAAAACACAAAAACCTCTGTAATGAAGGGAAAATATATAGGTACAAATAATTTTCAGAGTGAAACAGGAAATATAATTACAGCTTCAGTAGAGATTAATAGCATAGAAGAATATCATAAAATATTGGTCATTAAATTTGGTGAAATAGATGCATTCTTAGAAAATTAGACATTATTACATTTGAGTCCAAAGAGAACTAGAAAATTCAACTACTATGTAAACAGAATAAGTAGGTTAAAATCTCCCCATTCAGAAGAAAGCTGTTTTCAGGAAAAAAATCTCTCAGTAAGAAGAAGGAACAGGGAAAGGAAAGGGGAAGGAAGTGAAGCAAGTTATGGTATCAGGTAAAGTCTAACACTGGCTTCAACAGCAAGAGGAGTCCAGAAGCATAATGACACAGCAAGCTTATGGGTCTTGAAGTAGAAAGGCCAGACTTTTGTACCCTAGTATTTATTGGCTTTCCCTGGGTAGAGGGTTTAATTTCCCAGTCATCTCTAGTGAGCTGACTATGGTCAGGCAAAGGCAAGACTCCGGGGACCACAGGTGAAAGTGATTAGCTCCAGCACTCCAGCAGCCAATGGGAAGCCAGTCAGGAAAGGGCAAGTGAGCAGAGCATCAAAAATATGTTAAGAGACATTTTGCATCACCTTAAGCCTTCCCAAAGCTCATGGACAAAGATCTGGAGCAATGTATGACCTGTGTGCTAGAGAAGATCCCCTAAGAGTATTATCAGAATATTTGAGGTAAGTGTATCTCTAGAGGGAATCAAAAAAAATCTGATGTTTCTATTAATTACAGCTAGACATACATCAGCAAGTCATCTTATTGGTGACTTCTTCAAATGTAGGCAGAAGGACCTACATGAACCTTCTAGCTGTGTGTGAGTCTAGCTGACTCCTTTCCTCCTGTAACCTGAACTTGACTGTCACATGAGTAACCAAATGGCAAAATGGGACTCCTTTATTTCAAGTGAGACCATGAAGTCTCACAACAAAAGAATTGGTGTCATCTCATCTGTATTCCAAAGACGCATGCCAGGCCTGTAAAGGAGGGCTCCCTAAATGTGATGAGAGGATCCTTCATTCAACACCTGTAAGCAAATAATAAAATGTTGAAATCGAACAGCACCAGGAAGAAAAACATTTTTCCAAAACAAAATCTGAGAATGTTGTAAAAGTTTCCCATCCTCCTCTCTTCTAAATAGCTATCCAAGCCCTCCCCATGAGAAATTTGTAGAGGTTGCATTCTTCCAAATTAACAACCAGAGAGAAGGCTTTAAGAGGGTTACTCAATTGGTAGTGTGATCACTAGAATTAGGGATGTGGTAGTCTAGTCTCTGACTCCCATCTAGGAAATCAAAACAAAAAAGGCAACATGGCTCTTAGTTGACATAGGGTGAGATTCATTGGAAGCAAACTGTCCTAGTGTCACATGGCAGAAAACATGCATGTGGTTCTAGAACCTTGAAAGTTGACTAAGGCCGGGCGCAGTGGCTCAGGCCTGTCATCCCAGCACTTTGGGAGGCCGAGACGGGCGGATCACAAGGTCAGGAGATCAAGACCATCCTGGCTAACATGGTGAAACCCCGTCTCTACTAAAAATACAAAAAATTAGCCGGGCATGGTGGCGGGCGCCTGTAGTCCCAGCTACTAGGGAGTCTGAGGGAGGAGAATGGTGTGAACGTGGGAGGCGGAGCTTGCAGTGAGCTGAGACCGCACCACTGCACTCCAGCCTGGGCGACAGAGCGAGACTCTGTCTCAAAAAAAAAAAAAAAAAAAAAAAAAAAAAAACAAGAAAAGAAAGAAAGAAAGTTAACTACACGAGAAAGCTGCTATGAGTTGGATGTTTATTTCCTCCAAATCTGATGGTGAAACTTCCAATGTTCGAAGTGGGAGGTAGTGGAAGGTGTTTGGGTTATGAGGGGTAAGGAGATCCCCCATGAAGGAGTTGGTTCCCTCCCCATGTTAATAAGGCATTTCTTGCTCTTTTCCTTCATGTAAGAGTCAGTCAGTTAAATAAAAAATAAATAAAAAATAAATAAATAAAAAAGCCTGGCTCCTCCCCCATCTTTCTTGCGCTCTTGCCATGTGATGCCCCGTCTTCCCCTCTGCCTTCTGCCATGAATGTAAGCTTCCTGAGGCCCTCACCAGTAACAGATGCCAGCACTATGCTTCACATGAAGCCTGCAGAACCAAGAGCCAATATAAAACCTCTTTTCATTACAAATTACCAAACCTCAGGTATTCCTTTACAACAACACAAGAATGAACTAACATAAAAGCCTAGAGCCATCTGAAATAGGACTCTGCTCAAGACAGCCATTTAAAGGGGAAATGGCCTCGACAAAAATGGTCCGGATATCCGGATAGAAACCACATAGGGGCTGAGTGCCAGTGTCCTAAGAGAGTAAATCACCCCCATTTCCCTTTACCATGGTTTTGCAGAGTGAAGTTCCAATAACTTTGTTTTTTAACTGACAAAAGTAGCCCAAAAGATCAAAGCCAGCTTTAAATATTTCCCTAACCTGGTACACAATTGTGGTCTCTAATAAGACCTTTTCCCCTAAATCACTCTCCCCACCTTGGTAAAACACTGAAGGGATCAGAAATCAGGCAACGAAGCGGGGAGTAGGAGTCGGAGCTAGAAAAGACAGAATGCCTGACTATACTCTCCTGCTCCTAGGAGAGTATAATCAGAGTAAAATCCTCTAGGCTTCCTCACTTAAAGAGATAATAAGGTAAGAAGGAAGAAATTTTACATTGCACGTATAAGAAATTATGCAATTATGCCACGAGGTAGAAGCTTTAATTTTTAAAATAATGCTATTCTTGAGATGAAAAATCACATGAACTAGCAAAAAAAAAAAAAAAAAAAAAAAAAAGCCAGATTAGAGAATCTGATCAAGATTTCATCTAGGCAGAAAGGAAGAAATATTCTGCAGAGTAACTTTAAAGGGTTGTTAACATAGAATTCTTTTTTTTTTTTTTTGCGATTTATACTTTAATAATTTCAGCTTGTTTAATAAAACACTTATTGTTATGGATTGAATTGCATCCCCGCCCCGCAAATTCATAGGATGGAGTATTAATCTTCAGTACCTCCAAGTAGGACCTTATTTGGAAATAAAGTTGTTGCAAATGTAATCAGTTAAGATGAGTTCATACTGAAGTGGAGTGAGCCCCAACTCCAATAGGACTGTTGTCCTATAAAAAAGGGGAAATTTGGACCCAGGCATGTTTATAAGGAGAAGTCCATGTGAAAATAAAGATGGCCATCTACAAGCCAAGGAGAGAGGCCTGGAACAGATTCTTCCCTTATAGCTCTCAGAAGGGATCAGTTTTAGTCTGCTCTGGCTGCTATAACAAAATACCATATAGAAATGCAATCCTCACAGTTTTGGAGAAGTTCAAGATCAGGTTTCCAGTATGATTAGGTTTTGGCGACTGCCCTCTTCCTGTCTTACAGTCACCTTTTCACTGTGTCCTACTATGGTGGAGAGAGAGCAAGTTCTGTCTGGTCTGTGGCATTTCTCATAAAGACACCAATTCTACCATGAGGGTTTCACCCTTACAATCTCATCTAAACCTAATTACCTCCCAAAGGCCCACCTCCAATACCATCACATGAGGCGTTATGGCTTCAACATATGCTTTTGGTGTGGATACAATTTTTCAGTCCATAGCAGAACCAAACCTGCCAACACCTTGATTTCAGACTTCTAACCTTCAGAATTGTACAACAATAACTTTCTGTTGTTTAAGGCACCTCGTGTATTATGGCAGCCCTAGCAAACTAATACAGTTATTGGTACAAAGATGTAGTTGCTTTTTTAAATTATTAAGTAATCTATTGCAGTCATTTTCTTTTTCAAACATTAAAACTTTTCACTCAGTAATTTTCATCATTTTGCTCAACATTGAAAGGCTATGTATTACTTAACCTTTATGAGCTTCACATTTTCTCTAAAAGTAAATTCAGATTGTTTCACTTCCATGCTTAAAATCCTCTAGTGGCTTCCAATTGCAGCCTAACGTCACTATAAGATTTCAAGGCCTTAGCATAATCCATAAGTACATTTTGATCTGGATATTGCCTATATCTCTAAACTCAAATCCTTTGTCTTGCCTCTGTCTCTTTCCCCTCTAGCCATACTACCCAGACAATCCAAGTGCATTCTGTTCTCCAGACTTTGGCACATAACTTTCTCTTATAGTTTAGCACCAACCGCCATAGCAAATGAAATATCAACTCCTATCATTGGTAACTACTTCACTATCCTGCTTTGTCTTTTTCTTTGCATTTATCTGTGCCTGATATAATCTTATTTATTAATATGCTTATTGTCTCTTCTCTTTCTCTCAGACTTTAATACTGAGGAGAGGGACTGAGTCATTTTTATTTATTCCTGCATCCCATTTATTCCTAAGCACTTGTATTCACAGCACAAAACCCATAGCTCTTGAATTATATATAAAATTTAACAATTGAATATTTATTATGTAAACTTATCTGTGGTAAATGCTTTCTAATGCATGGCTACTTGGACCACAATCCTGAAATAGTTGAGAAAACAAAGATAATATTGCTACTGTACATATGGTATCAAATAAACTAACATAAAATGTTGTGCACACATAAAAATTTAAAAGATAGCAAAGTTTAGATTAGTAAAAATAGTTGGAGTATCCATCTTTTGCTGATCTTTTAACTGTTTTTAAAATTAATTACCCATACCCTCATCTGTTCCAAAAATCACTAATTGTGAAGAAATGCTTTTGACTGTGGTTAAATTTAAGAGTTATTTACCAACTGTATTAGCCCGTTCTCACACTGCTATAAAGAACTACCTGAGACTGCGTAATTTATGAAGAAAAAAGGTTTAATTGACTCAAAGTTCTTCAGGCTTAACAGGAAGCATGACTGAGAGGCCTCAAGAAACTTACAGTTACGGCAGAAGGTAAAAGGGAACCAAGCACGTATTATCATGATGGAACAGGAGAAAGAGGAAGCCAAGGGGGAAGTGCCACACACTTTTGAACCATCAGATCTTGTGAGAACTCACTCACTATAACAAGAGCAGAAAGGGGAAAATTGGCCCCCATGATTCAGTCACCTCCCACTAGACCCCTCCTCCAATTCCACATAAGATTTGGGTGGGGACACAAATCCAAACAATATCACCGACATAGACAAATAATTAGAATGCAATAAGCTTGTTGTGCTAATGAAAGTGTGTGCAAAATACACGGTATAGGAGAAAAAGAAACACAGAGTTTTTTAATCATAAACCACCAAAAGCTAATTAGTTCTTCTAAGATTAAATGCAGTGCTAGAGGTAGGAGAGCTTGTACAAAGAATTTCATCCCACATTTGAGTGGTCTCAAGGTCTCTCTAAACAGTCTCTAGTACTTTTCCTGGCACTCCACTGACCTCATGCCTTTTCAAGCATATGAGTATACAGGCAAACATTTCCCTTACTACCTGCAGGGGAAAATTACTGGGCATCTCAGATTATCCCTCATAAGCCGGAATTCTCAAACAGGATCCAAAGCCTGAACTGGAAATTCCCGAAAACCAAGCTCCTGGGCTATGGTTCTGAATTGAATGGCATGCCCAAATTCTCCCTGTTGCAGTTTGTTTCTCAAAATTGAAGTTATTATAAACTGCCAGGGGCCTCCAGTTAGGCACATAGTGACTTGGAAAATTGTCTGTACTGTAACTGTACTGATGTTCATGAATATTTGAAAAAAAAAAGCAGGAAACAGTAAAGGAATCCATTCTAAGATCAGGCTAAATGTCCAACTGTACATTGCCAGTCTCAAGGTAGCATTTTGGCATGAAACTCAATTTTCTCTTAGAATAATTTGCATTGGGATTATGGGCTAAATGTTCTCAAAGTGTCTAAGCTATAATTCTTTATGAGACTGCACTTTGGCATTTAACTACAGCATATGCAAGCCTAACTTACAGGCTCAGTCTTTACGTTTATCCAAATTCCCTACATGATGGCAGCCAACTTTTAATGAAAAGCATTGCTTTATGACATGATTTACTTGCTCCCTCTGTTTTTTTTTTTTTTTTTTTTTCCTAGCGGGATTTTGCTTTACATTAAATATGAACTAAACTTTTGCTAAAACTTCTGCTGTCGATTAAAATCTTCTTTGTAAACCTTCAAGCTTCCAGAACCCCCAACCCTATGCAAAGAATAAAATGATTATAATCTTCACTTGTTTGATGCTATAATAACTGTTTAGATGATACAGAATTACCTCCTGTTCACATGAAACATATATTTCAAAGTGCATTCATTTTGTGCCCCTTATATCCTTTTTGTGAATCACGTAATCTGAAACAAAGCATGGAAAAACAAAACAAAGAAAAAAAGCAAAGCAAAGAAAAAGAGAAATGCTAAAAAGAAAAAATAATAATTAGATAAAACTAGTGGAGGAATAGAGAAAAGTAAGGCTGGTAGAAAATGCAGAAGCTGCATTATCTCTATATAATGTGGCTATAATACTACATTGGTCAGCAACTGTAATGTAAAAGGTAATGTGTAGGAGTTTTTATATGCTTTTCAGAACTATAAAGGGAGTGTGAGTGGATTTTAAACATTTTGATTAGCACCACAAAGATTTTAATGCTTTATTTAAACAGTTTGCTATAGGGCAAACACATTTGGTAGACAAGTAAAATGAAAGCATGGGCATCAGTTTCTCTGTTTTCTATTAAGTAATGTTGCGAAGTAAGCAGAAGTTGGATTCAGATATCAGATAATTATCTCCACACTGTGTGTCACAGTAAATAATTTTAATTGGTTTAACTTCAGGGACCATTACTGGCCTAATTAGAAACATGAAAAGGCTACAAGTATTAGGAAATATCCTGAAGGAATGAGAACATTAGCAATTCTGTCAAGCCATTTTTAAAATAAGTACACGGTAGCAGCCACATTTCAGTGAAAGGCGGGGGACTTGAAAGGTGCTTTTAGGAAAACAGTGCTTGTGAGCCTGTAATAAGAGAACTGTAATAGGAACCATAGAAATTGGGTAACAGGCTGACATGTATGCTATTTCTGCATTAAAAATATACTAATCTTGTTCTGATTGCTGTTCTTAAAAGATGCAGGTTAATGTTTTCAAAGGATAAAACAATAATTGAGTTTGGGTAAATCCTGATCAAGAATATGTTTACTTATTGAAAGGGAAAGGGGTCTTTGAGTAAAATAGCTTCACCTAAACACCTTCAGCATGCAGAGAGATATGCTGAGTGAAGGACTACACTGCATGTTTATTTTTATTTCTTCACCTTGTTCTCCAAAATACATGAGAAACAAATGGCTGTTATTCTTTGAAGCAGGCATATACACTATACATACTGCATTATATGTCATAGTTCATATTTGGAAAATGGCTATATTCTGAATGAAAAGTGAGGTACTGTGAACATTATTACGTCAGAGATTAAGCCAGAAATCTATTCCCTCAGCATTTTCAAACATTAAGATCCCTAGTTCAGAGAGTAAAATGTTTACATCATATAAGATATCTACAATGCCATAAAATGTTTAAATGAACACATAATATCAACAGCTTCTAATAAGTAGTTGTAAATTTACTCTGCTTCTAATAAGTAGAGTAAAATGTTGTTCTTTTTAATGTAATCTGTTTTTTATAATATATTTCTATATTCTAAAATGGTTAATGATAACATATGTCTTTTTTAAAAAAAACGGAGACTTTAAATGAACCATCCAAACTTAAAATTACAAAAATAAACCATATTTTTAGCCATTTTAATGTATTTGTTTTAAAAGCAAAGAACCGAGAAATGAAATAGGAAAAGGAAGGCATGGTAAACTATGGATCATTTTGAAGAACGCACACATTACTAGAGAAGGGTAAATTGTGTAATTTTATACCTATTGATATTTGGATACACTGTGAGATATTACATGTTATAACTGAGTATTTAAAAGGTTAAGAAAATTGTTAATTCCACCAAAATTTGTCAAACAAAAAATGTCTGCCTGTGGAAGAATTCACATCACAGACTCTCTTTACTCTACTCATAGACGATACCTTACAGACACGTGCTTATTCACAAAATTCATTTTTACAGTCTGTACTTTTACACTGAATGTCTTAAAATAATACTGTCAGTTATCATAATTATTAACATTTGTATGTTTTTAAATTCTGGCAAATTCTTATTCGACTGGTGCATATGCAATAATTTAAACTCAAATCTTCTTAACAAGTTTATAACATATGATCTCTGCCCTCATGGAAGGACATATAATGCATTCTCACAAAGAAAATGGGAATAATTCCTAAGGAATAATTTTTAGCTACAGAATACATTAATTGCTTGCAGATTTGTTAAGGGAAATACACACATACACATACACGATTGTGGATCATTATAAAATAATACAACTGCCTGCCCACCAAACACATGTTCCGTATTTCAAATATCTTCCAAATGTAGAAGAGGGCGGGAGGATGAGGGGGAGAATAAAAATGTGGTTGCTTATACAAATATACATGCTTGTATACGTACACAAACATACATACATATGTTCATATATTTCAGCTTTGCCCATATGTTCCGAAAATAGCAGCCTGGAAAATTGGTACCCAACACATCCCACTCTCAGAGTACGGATACAAATGAAGACAAATTTTCCTAGTACTTAAGTTAGTCAAGTAGAGAAAGTACTTCAGGACACTACATTCTTTTAGGCCATTGAATGTTGCAAAGCAACATACAAATCTACTTCTCAAAGTACCAGCTTTATCCCTCAAACAAGTTGGAGAATGTTTTCCTTATCTTTTCTTCTGCAAAATAAGCAATATTCACCTACATCAGCGATCCAGGTAAATGAGCAGGGGAGGAGATGTTATATGGACCTTATTTTTAGAAGTTTTTCTCTAAAACATAGAGGGTTTTGGGGGGTGAAGAAAACAATGATTCCATCATATTTTGTACCCTGTTTTCTGATCATTTCTTTTATATGTATAGTGACTAATGGTTTTTATTATTAAAACGTTAGCTTGGTTTAGAATGCAGTGTTGAACTCAGAAAATCTAAATCTTGTAGTGGGATAAGCATGGCTTTTTAGCTCTGTCAGACCTGGTTTAGACGCCTACGTTCATCTCTCATTGCTTATGTAGCACCTGAACATAAATGTTTTAATCTGTAAAATGGGGATGGTCATTCAGTTGCAGGAAACAAATAAAATGATGTATATAAAACACCTGGATTATAGCAGACAAAACAAAAGTTTCCTACTAATAATGTTATGTTGTGCTGTCTTTTAAAGATCTGTTTGTATAATTTAGACAAAATCTACAAATGAGTAAAAAACCTCTTGTTCATACGTCACAGGTCAAGCCACTTTAGACTTTTTATGCTTTCTGGTAATCAGGCTTCTTGATAAATACATCAACTCTGTTATAGGGCCTTCACAATAATTCCTTTTCTTTTGTCATTGCCCCTTTCTCCTAAACCCCAGGATATCCTGTAATCATGCTTATACAGTGTGAACCCCACTTTCCATCTCCATCCCTCACTCTATTCCCTGCCTGTACCCTCCCCAATTACACATCCAAGGATGATAGTAGAACCAAGAGTGGCAAGTCCAAGTCCCTCTCCCAAACCTCCAACACCGGAACAGTTATTTATTCCTTGTGTGGGGCTATCACTTAAGGCAAAATACAGTATAATCCAGAGGGAAAAATAAAACAGCCCCCAGTTACTTTCAGAATCTGTTACTGACTATAATTGTCACTATGTAAAACTGGACAAGGAGAAAAAGCCAGTCTGCAAAAGAAGAGAAGTAATTGGCCAGAGTGGTGTAAAAATAGAAGATGGAGAGAGTGCTGGCTTGGGTTCCCTTAAGCCTTCCTAGTCAACTGTATATCTGCATTTGTCTTCTTACTGTAAGCTCCTATCTTTCATTGCCTTTTGCTGCTGTTGTTTGGTTCTTGAAAAAAAAAAAAAAAGAATTTCTGTTCCGTAACTCTATATTAAACTACAGCGTGAGTATTAATAAAATAATTCTAAAAGATGAAAATAATTGAAAAAGTAACTTAGCAGTAGAAGTGATTTCTACTACTTTTAAAAAGAGTTTGTGTTATAATTCACAGCCAAGATAGTGAAATACAATTCTTAGGTTAAAACAATAATTGCTTTTTAATGCAATCTAATGTTATCCAATTGCTCTTTCCCATCCCTTGAGAACTGAAAATTCAAGAATGTTGGCAGCCCTGCAGGTTAAAACTGATAATATTCTGTTATACCTTTAGGGCAGAGCGTAGTAGTAGCAAAGATCGCTGGACGAGGCAATGAAGGTTTTCAGTGAAAGAATGTGCTTAGATAACTTTACAAATGTGCTGATGTGGGAGCCTGCAAACTGTTCTGCTTCTACCATTTTCTGGTACAAAAAGAAAGGCAGGAAGTCATTGGGGTTATTAGATTCTTGGAAGCCTCCTTCTGGTGAGTTCTTTTATTTATAACCAGACATTTTCTCGAGACTCTTCTAAATTCTTAAAATTCACATTTATTTATTTTACATTTTACAACCAGCTTCTGAGATCCTGATTATGTACCCTGTAAGAATACCTTCTTGGGCACTAATTCTTAGACTTGATTTTGAACCATGGGTCATCCGGGAAGCTTGTCAAAGATTCAGATATCTGAGCCCTACAGTACAGATTATTTTTCCATTCTTTGGAAGTTACTCAAGAAGCTATAATTTTTTTAAACAAACACCTGTGTGATTCTGATGTAGTCAATTCAGAAACAACACTTTGAAAAAAAAAGTTCTTAAAAAAAACAAATTTTTCCTTTGTTCATCAGACATTTAAACATATAGAGAACCTAAGATGATGCGGTAAGTACTTGATAGCATTTTTAGCATTAATTTGCTCAAATTACAGCTGATCATACTCAAGATTTTGACTACCAAAAATAATAAAGTAAATTCTTTGGTTAAAAAAGAAATTTAAGCCTTAGCACATATTGTTATTTGTTAATCAATAAACCAAAGTAATAACAAGATTGTGCCATTTTTCTGATTTATAAAACTCTTGTATTGATGATAACTATATAAAAGCAATAGGTATCTACATTACTTAACTGCAAGTAATATAGATACATTCATCATAAATAATGTAAATATTTTTCATCATAAACAATATCATTTTTATTATAATACTATATTTCTATATTAATATATTAATTATAATAAATAATATGTTAACACCATACTATTTATCAATGTTAATAATAAATAATTAATTGTCAAAAATAATATCATGATATTAGATAAACCATACATTTTTGAATGTGTTGAATAGTCTTGTTTACAACATTGCCTAGGAAGATGAAAATCAATTCTATTTACTATCAATCAAAAGCTTTTAAAATATGAAGTTTTTTTTACAAGGAAAAAAAACCATTAAAAAGTGGGCAAAGGACATGAACAGACACTTCTCAAAAGAAGACATTTATGTGCACAATAAACATATGAAAAAAAGCTCAACATTACTGATCATTAGAGAAATGCAAATCAAAACCACAATGAAATACTATCTCATGCCTGTCAGAATGGTGATTATTAAAAAGTCAAGAAACAACAGATGCTGGCGAGGCTGTGGAGAAATAGGAACACTTTCACACAGTTGGTGGGAATGTAAATTAGTTCAACCATTGTGAAAGAGTGTGGCTATTCCTCAAAGACCTAGAACCAGAAATACTATTTGACCCAGCAATCCCTTTACCACGTATATACCAAAGGAATAGATATCATTCTATTATAAAGATACATGCACACATATGTTCACTGCAGCACTGTTCACAATAGTAAAGACATGGAATCAACTCAAATGTCCATCAGTGATAGATTGGATGAAGAAAATGTGATATATATATATATGTGTGTGTGTGTGTGAGTGTGTGTGTGTGTATATATATATATAATGGAATACTATACAGCCATAAAAAGGAACAAGATCATATCCTTTGCGGGACATGGATGGAGCTGGAAGCCATTATCCTCAGCAAATTAATGCAGGAACAAAAAACCAAACACCACATGTTCTCACTTAAAAGTGAGAGCTAAACAATGAGAACACATGGACGCAGGGAGGGGAACAACACACACTGGGGCCTGTGTAGAGGAAGCACAGTGGGAGGGAGAGTATCAGGATAAATAAATGCATGTGGGGCTTAATACCTAGGTGATGGGTTGATAGGTGCAGCAGAACACATAGCACATGTTTACCTATGTAACAAAACTGCAGGTCATGCACGAGTATCCCACAACTTAAAATAAAATAAAATTAAACCAAATATATATATACACACACACATGCGCGTGTGTGTGTATAGATATATATGTACATTTTAATGCAGTGATTATCTAATTGAAAATAAGGAAGTAGTTGATTTTTTATAATTTTACATGTAAGGATGTTAATTACAGCACTGTTTACGATAGCCAAAAGCAGGAAATATCATAAATAATACGAACTTTAAAATAATCATAAATAATATTAATTTTTAAAATGAGAATATTTCTATTGAAAGATGATATTTAGCTACATTGCAGTAAGTACAAAATACTGATACTACTATTAACATAATCATGATAATAGTTAACAATTTTACTTGTGTGTACAACTTGTGAAATATCAAATCAAAAAAGAATGCCTTTTTAATTTTTTTTTAATCAATGGATGATTCCTACTCCTAAATAAATACATTTAAATCATCTTTTTGGGTAGAGTCAATGTTGCCACAATGACTTGATAATGTATTTATCTGGGTTATATACAATTATTTAAACCTTTAATCCCTTGATCCCTAAATGGGATGTAGTGCACCTGCATTATATTCTCTAAGAAGAAATATAATTCTAATTAAAAACATTTATATTGTCTTTTATATATTATATATTTATATATTATATATTATATTATAAATATATAAATATATTTATATATTAGAACCTCATGGATATTCAGCAAATTAGGTATATTTTAAAAAGGTATTTAATGATTTATAAATAGAAAGTATAAATCGAAATATATCTAGGTCAATATTAAAATAAAAATGAAAAGAAATTGTTAATTATTTTCCTTAAACACTTATCAATGGCTATCTTCAAATCATGACATAAATTTCTCCTTGTCTCAATGGTAGATGGAGCAGACTTTTTAAATTATACAAATAATCCATGATCTCAATAGAATGACTTTAGTATGACATATGATCACATTTCAATTTTGTGCTGATGCATACACGTACCTTAACATGTAATGCATTTTCTATCACCAGATATGATGTTTCCTTTTCCTGGCTATCATAAATAGTGCTGTAATGAGTATACTTATATGTATAATTATTTAAAATCCACCTTTCTCTAGTACAGTGATAACAGCATTAAAATATGCCTATATTTTAAAGCTTTTGACTGATAGTAAATAGAATTGATTTTCAACTTCCCAGGCTTCCCATGTTTTAAACAGGACTTTTCTATTCCTTCAAAAATCTACATTTTAATCTTACATCTTTGATAAAGTTCTAGGCTTATTATTATTATTTGTTCAAAATGGTAGGATCATTTTTCTTTGCAAAATTGCAATTCTATTTGTTCAGTTCCAGTAACATGTGGAGTATTTAAGAATACTGTTTTGCTTAAGCATTGGGGTGTTCACACTTCAGGTGGTAGATATAAAAGAGATGAGGAAGGTGGAGTCCCTGTCACCTTACAGTGTGGTCTCAAATAGTTTGAGAATTACTATGCTGTACAAGGATTATCATTTTTAAATGTTTATAATTTATTAAAATATCACTAATACTAAAAGAGTCCTAAATGTTACCTGTCTTTGAATTTGCACAAGTCCCTTTGTGACCCAATTTAAGTATCTGCAGACATTTAATATTATTCATCTGTTTAACTGACATTTATTTTATATCTAACATGTGCAGAAGCTTTGGAGAATGCAAATTAATTCTTAAAGTACCATATACACATATGCAAAATGCAAATATCCATACAAGGAAAACACAAATATCCATACAAGGCCCTATATATTTAATGATGAACATATGATATAAGCCATAAATGTTTTAGAATTCACAGAATGAGAGTCCACTGTGGCCTGGAAAGGTCATAGAAGGCTCATGAAGTGGTTGATGCTTGGGCTACAAATTTAAGAAAAGGTAGGATTAGGCCATTGAACAGGGTCAATGAGGAGCAAAGGCATAGCAAGGTAGCAATGAGCGAGGCATATTTGAAGGAGAATAAATAGGTGGAATTAGTTGAAAGGAAGCCTATGGGTAAAGAATAATGAGTATACATTTGAAAACTTAGGAGAAAGCCAAATTACAAAGGGCCCAAGTGCAGGGTTAAAGGCTTTAGTTTTATGTCCCATATCTTTGAAAATGTATAAGGGGGAAAGTGGTATGGGATGTTTAACATAGATATATCTAATAACGTGATAAATGATAGAGTACAATAAAAAGAATAAGAGTGGGGGGATTATTTAGGCTGTTATTGATACACTACTAATATGAGATAATCAGAATAAAAAATAAGACCATGGCATTGATAATGAGAAGAAAGATATAATGGGAAGAAAGACAAATTGGGGTCCGATGAACTTGCTTTTGATCTGTTTAACTTGAGGTAAGAATTAGAGCCCGGAGTTGGATCTGGAAACCAGAGACTAGAACTGGAAAGGGTGACCAGGCCAGTTTATTATGAATTATCATGATAAACATACTATCTGCAGCCATGAGACTAAAGAAAGTCACTAAAAGAAAGAGTGAGAAGAGTCGAACAAGGAGACCTGCATCTTGGAGAACTGCTATGGGGGTAAATGGGAAGAAAATATCTGAGACGTAGAAAGAGGATGAAAGAGTAAGCAAACATTGAAACTTCCTGTCAGAGAGCCTAAAAACATCCAGCAGGTAATTTTGTTTTAATCCTAACTACTAGATAACCAAGAACAGGAGATATTTTTTTCTGTAACACATGGGTAGGACAGTTAATATCAAAAATAACTCTGTCAGAATTGTAGATTAGGGAAAGTTACCTTTGATTGCTTTTATTTCTGAGACATATTATTTCTACTCTACAGACTAATGTGGGAATATTGATCTCTGATTACCCAATCCATTTCTGCAGATCTTCATTAAGTCTTGAGTTTCTGTCAATCCTTCAAAAATTCTACAATTTATTCTCTTTTTTTTCTCTTTCCTCATTCTAGCCAAAGAGGGAGATAATCTGGTTCTCAAATTAAAGTTCAGAAAACTGAGAGAAACTGGTAATTTAAATCATCTCCAGAAGATACAGGGATACTTTCATTAATCCAGCAGTATCCCTAATTCGTGAATTCTGACAGATGTGTCTTTGAGTTGGAAATCTCCTCTCCAATACTATTACTTATTCAGGCAAGCCAAAGCCAACACTAGAATAATAAATGTCTAACATCCTGCAGAATGCTGTGAAGTTACTATACCAGTAATACCTGGTGCAGTCATGTTAAAATGACCATATCTAGAAGGTTCTTTAAATTATTCTAGAATTAATTTAGGGCAGGAGCAAATTAAAAATAAAGAGTGCCAGAAGAAAGAAGAGTTGAAAATTAGTCATGAAAAATTAAGGGAACAATAGAACCCTCGGAGAGAGGATGGGCAGCCCTAAAATTACTGATGGTAGAGCTCAACTCTGGCAGCATAGTGAGAAGGACTGAATGCACTGGGCTAGCTAAGAATTGCAAGCCCGGGGTTTCTGAAGTAGATAAGGTGCTGGCAGTTGTATATTATGAGTGGAGGTATGTCAGGCAAAGGAATCGATATTGAAGATAAGGAGATTTGGAAATGAAAGTACTATTTTCAGGTAGAAAAGTAAAGGGTGTAGTCACACTGTTGAGAAAGTTGATGTAGAATGAAAATAAAAATTGAATTAAAGAGAGTGGGATATGGTGAGGCTTAATTACTACATGGGCAACTTGAATATATGTGAAAATTACTAATGATGATGGGACTGCATAGGGAAAAAAATAAAAGATGAGGTATTTCCTAAAGTTGTTACTAAAGAGAACATTCGTGGTATAAAACAATAACAGCAATAATTTTAAAATCCGTTTCTCCAAATTTTTCTTAGGTGTCATATGAAAATAATTTATATTTTCAAATATATTAGAAAACAGTAGGTTAACAAAGAAAATCAGGTTTCTTTTCTGCTGTACTCTCAGCACTTTTAATAATTAACATAGTGAAACCCTAAGAGAGAGAGGTATATGATATATTTTATTTAAGAAATATAATCTTTTTCTTCCACGGAACCTCTCAAGGAACTGTTAAAATATTGCTCAAGTTGCCCTGGAGAGGTCAAAGTTTGACTGCATCCTCTGTAAAAGAGAACAGAATTAAGGCTTCAATGACTTGGACCATAGGGAGTTCAACACTAAATCAAGTGGAGATTTATAGGAAAAAGTGAAGCAACAAAGAAGATTTTGTTCTAGTGGCACGATTTTTGTCACTAGGCAAAGAAGAAAGACATAGTGGAGGGCCTGCTTGACAAGAGCGTCTGAGGAACCCAGGGGGACTGAGCTGGATTTGACTGAAATAGTATGGAAGAAAGCATTAGATGTGAAAGTTGGTTGAAGTCCATCAGTAATAAAAAAATGAGATTGGGAAGAAGCTGTATGAGAATCAACACACAGGTCTGAAAATGGTGTCATTCAAAGTATGATTATTCAGAATTTACATAAATGAGACATTATAGAAAATAGACTCATCATAATTAACTTCTCATTAAATAATTCAATAAACTTGCAGATATGCCTATTTCTAAATCATTCCAAAACTTACGTTTGGAGTAGTACTCAAAAAAACAGGGTGGCAACATTTTAAGTCATCATTATCATCCACGGAAGTGTAATATAACTTGGGTCCATTTTCATCTAAATATCTATGTTAAAAAAAACATTTTTTTCAGCGTTGCAATAACTCTTTAAATAAAAACGATACTACCTCTAATAAATAATTTCACTATTTGATTTTCCTACTTAATTCTCCATGTAAAAAAGAGGAAGAAAACAAAGCAAGATTAATTTGGTTTTCACTGCTCCATTTGAGTCCCTGTAGTTTGCCTCTGTAAAGCAATTCACATTTTCATGTAAGACTTTTCCAAATGCTCCAGTCATGTGAATTGGGGTTTATATCTGTGACTATCTCCAAGTTTCTTTATCTGTCCTAGGCAGCAGGTTTCTTATCTGACAGCCTGATAATTATGGAAGAAGCTGCATGTTAATGATTCAGTACTTACATAAACAATTGGCCTTGGAGAAATCTAATAAACTGACTTTGTAGGATTTGATTTTGCCTAATTAAATGTAAATAATGTTAAATGTTGTATATGCCAGGATTTCTGCAGAACCTTATGAATTTTTTTATGAATGCCAAGCCTTATGAATTCAGAGTTTTTAACAGTTATCTTCTAATTCAGCTATTAGGATAATATGGCTTGACATCAAATATACTCTATGATTGTGAGGTACCAACACACATGTGCACACTAAGTGTTTATGCATGCAAGGTACAATTCTCAATTGTTGCTTTTTATTTTTTGATTCTTTCCTTTGAAGTTGGCAGCTTGTACATTTTTATCTGAAGGTCCGAATCGACATCGTGCTTTGAAGGAACAAATGGGCTCCATGTGGTGTTTGGCTTTCCTTTGCCCATCTCCATTACCCTCCATCAGTTTGAAATATATTCTGACATAGTTTTTTCACTTTAGCATATGCACCTGATTTTTTCCATTGGTCTTTTGCTAACACATGCCTCCATTTAAGGATATGTACGAGGGTTGGCTTTTAAAACAAGAGAATAATGTCATTTAGGAACAAATATACATTAAGCATACATATTTGAGTAAACGGTATTTCCATCTTTTCTGCAACAGTGGGATGAAAAACATTGCTCAATTTTCTTCTAATTTGGAAAAAAATATAAATATAAAGTTGCCTAGTTTTTGTTTTCTCCTTTCAGACTTTTATTAAAATTTCCGGGGTACATGTGCAGGTTTGTTATATAGGTAAACTACATGTCATGGGTGTTTGGTGTACAGATTATTTCATCACCCAGGTAATAAGCATGGTATCTGATAGGTAATTTGCCAGTCCTCACCTTCTTCCCACCTTCTACCCACAAGTAAGCCCTGGTGTCTATTGTTCCCTTCTTTGAGTCCCTGTATAATCAATGTTTAACTCCCACTTAAAAATGAGAACATGTGGTATTTGATTTTCTTTTTCTTTTTGATAACTAAAGTCCTTACTTTATTCAGATGTCTTTTTTTTTTCCCTGAAGTTCTTTTTCTTTTTCAATATTCCACATTCCATTAATTGTCATTTATTCTTAGACTTCCCCTGGCTGTGGCAGTTTCTTAGACTTTCCTTGTGTTTGACAACCTTAAGAGTTTTGATTGTTTGTTTGTTTGTTTATTTTATTTTACTTTACTTTATTTTACTTCAAATTCTGGGATACAAGTGCAGAACGTGTAGGTTTATTACATACATATACGTGTGCCACGGAGGTTTGCTGCACCTATCAATCTGTTGTCTAGATTTTAAGCCCCACGTTCATTAGCTATTTGTCCTAATGCTCTCCCTCCCTTCACTCCCCAGCTCCCAATTGACCCCAGTGTGTCCTTCCCTGTGTCCGTGTGTTCTCATTCTTCAACTCCCACTTATGAGTAAACACATGTCGTGTTTGGTTTTCTGTTCTTATGTTAGTTTCCTGAGGATAATTGCTTCCAGCTTCATCCATGTCCCTGCAAAGGACATGATCTCATTCCTTTTTATGGCTGCATAGTATTCCATGGTGTATATGTACCACATTTTCCTTATCCAGTCTATCACTGGTGGGCATTTGAGTTGGTTCCATGTCTTTGCTATTGTAAATAGTGTTGCAGTAAATATACGTGTGCATGTGTCTTTATAGTAAAATGATGTATATTTATTTTGGTATATACCCAGTAATGAGATTGCTGGGTCAAATGGTATTTCTGGTTCTAGGTCTTTGAGGAATCACCACAATCTGCCACAATGCTTGAACTAATTTACATTCCCACCAATGGTGTAAAAGCATTCCTATTTCCTAAAAGCAGCCTCGCCATCACCTATTGTTTCTTGGCATTGTAATAATTGCCATTCTGACTGGTGTGAGATGGTATCTCATTGTGGTTTTGACTTGCATTGCTCTAATTATCAGTGATGTTGAGCTTTTTTCATGTGTTTGTTGGTTGCATAAATGTCTTCTTTTTAGAAGTGTCTTTTCATATCCTCTGTCAACTTTCTAATGGAATTGTTTGTTTCTTGTAAATTTGTTTAAGTTCCTTGTATATTCTGGATATTAGACCTTTGTCAGATGGATAGATTGCAAAAGTTTTCTCTCATTCTGTAGGTTGCCTGTTCATTCTTATGATAGTGTCTTTTGCTGTATGGAAGCTCTTTAGTTTAATTAGATTCTATTTGTCAAGTTTGGCCTTTGTTGCAATTGCTTTTGGTGTTTTCTTATGAAGTCTTTGCCGTTGCCTAGTTCCTGAATGGTATTGCCTAGGTTTTCTTCTAGTATTTTTATGTTTTGGGTTTACATTTATGTCTTTAATTCATCCTGAGTTAGTTTTTGTATAAGGTGTAAGGAAGGGGCCCAGTTTCAGTTTTCGGCATATGGCTAGCCAGTTTTCTCAGCACCATTTATTAAATAGGGAATCCTTTCCCCATTGCTTGTTTTTGTCAGGATTGTCGAAGATCAGATGGTTGTAGATGTGTGGTAGTATTTCAGAGGACTCTGTTCTGTTCTATTTGGTCTATATGTCTGTTTTGCTATGAGTACCATGCTGTTTTGGTTCCTGTAGCCTTGTAGTATAGTTTAAAGTCAGGTAGTGTGATGCCTCCAGCTTTGTTTTTTGCTTAGGATTGTCTTGGCTATACAGGCTCTTTTTTGGTTCCATATGAAATTTAAAGTAGTTTTTTTCTAATTCTGTGAAGAATGTCAATGGTAGTTTGATGGGAATAGCATTGAATCTATAAATTACTTTGGGCATTTGGGCATTTTCATGATATTAATTATTTCTGTCTATGAGGATGTAATGTTTTTCCATTTATTTGTGTCCTCTCCTATTTCCTTGAGCTGTGATTTGTAGTTCTCCTTGAAGAGGTCCTTCACATCTCTTGTTATCTGTATTCCTAGGTATTTTATTCTCTTTGTAGCAATTGTGAATGGAAGTTCATTTATGATTTGGCTCTTGGTTTGTCTATTATTGGTGTATAGGAATGCTTGTGATTTTGCACCTTGATTTTGTATCCTGAGACTTTGCTGAAGTTGCTTATCGCTTAAGGAGTTTTTGGGCTGAGACAATAGAGTTTTCTAAATATAGAATCATCATCTGCAAACAGGGACCTTTTGACTTTCTCTCTTCCCATTTGAATGCCCTTTATTTCTTTCTCTTGCTTGATTGCCCTGGCCAAAACTTCTAAAACCATGTTGAATAGTAGTGGTAAGAGAGGACATCCTTGTCTTGTGCTGGTTTTCAAAGGGAATGTTTCCAGCTTTTGCCCATTTGGTATGATATTAGCTGTGGGTTTGTCATAGATAGCTCTTATTATGTTGAGATATGCTCCATCAATATCTAGTTTATTGAGAGTTTTTAACATAAAAGAATGTTGAATTTTATCAAAGGCCTTTTCTGCATCTATTGAGATAACCATATGGTTTTTGTCATTGGTTCTGTTTATGTGATGGAGGATGTTTATTGATCTGTGTATTTTGAACCAGCCTTGCATCCCAGGGATGATGCCGACTTAATAGTGGTGAATATGCTTTTTGATGTGCTGCTGGATTCAGTTTGCCTGTATTTTATAGAGGATTTTTGCATTGATGTTTATCAGGGCAATTAGCCTGAAGTTTTCTTTTTTGTTGTGTCTCTGCCAGGTTTTGGTATCAGGATGATGCTAGCCTCATAAAATGAGTTAGGGAAGAGTCCCTCCTTTTCAATTGTTTGGAAAAAAAGTTTCAGAAGAAATGGTACTAGCTCCTCTTTGTACTTATAATATAATTCATCTGTGAATTCATCTGATCCTGGGCTATTTTTGGCTGATAGGCTATTAATCACTGCTTGAATTTAAGTACTTGTTATTTGTCTATTCACAGACTCCATTTCTTCCTGGTTTAGTCTTGGGAAGGTGTATGTGTCTAGGAATTTACCAGTTTCTTCTAGATTTTCCAGTTTATTTGCATAGAGTTGTTTATAGTATTCTCTGATGGCAGTTTGTGGTATTTGGTTTTCTGTTCCTGTGTTAGTTCGCTTAAGATAATGGTTTCCAGCTCTGTCCATGTTGCTGCAAAGGACATTATCTCATTCTGTTTTATGGCTGTGTTGTATTCCATAGTGTATACATACCACATTTTCATCATGCAGTCTGCTGTTGGTGGACATCTAGGTTGATTCCATGTCTTTGCTATTGTGAATAATGCTGTGTTTGGCATACATGTGCATGCGTCTTTATGGTAGAATGATTTATATTCCCTTGGGTATATAGCCAATAAGGGGGTCACTGGTTCAAATGGTATTTCTATTTTAAGTTCTTAGAGAAATCATCAAGTTGTATTCCATGGTGGCTGAACTAACTTACACTCCCACCAACAGTATATAAGTGTTCACTTTTGTCTGAAACCTCACCAACATCTGTTATCTTTTGACTTTTTAATAATAGCCATTATGACTGGTGTGGAATGGTATTTCATTGTGATTTTGATTTGCATTTATCTCATGATTAGTGAGTTGAGCATTTTTTTCATATGCTTGTTAGCCATGCGTATGTCTTTTTTTGAGAAGTGTCTCTTCATGTCCTTTTCCCACTTTTTGATGTGGTTGTTTGCTTTATTGCTTGTCAATTTATTTAATTTTTTAACAGATTCTAGATATTAGATCTTTGTTGGATGCATAGTTTGGAAATATTTTCTCCCATTCTGTGGGTTGTCTATTTATTCTGATAGTGTCGTTGCTGTGCAGAAACTCTTTAGTTTAATTAGGTACCATTTGGCTATTTTTGTTTTTCTTGCAATTGCTTTTGGCATTTTCATTATGAAATCTTTGCCAGGACCTATGTCCGGAATGGTATTTCCTAGGTTTTCTTCAAGGGTTTTTATAGTTTGAGACTTTACATTTAAATCTTTAAATGGTTGTAGGCTTTATATTTAAATATTTAAACCTTTACATTTAAATCTCTATATGGTATAAGGAAGGAGTCCAGTTTCAGTCTTCTGCATATGGCTGGCCAGTTATTCCGGCACCATTTATTGAATGAGAAGTCCTTTCCAATTGTTTGTTATTGTTGACTTTGTCAAAGATCAGATGGTTGTAGGTATATGGCTTTATCTCTGGGTTCTCTAATCTCTTCCATTGGTCTATGTGTCTGTTTTCGTACCAGCACCATGCTGTTTCGGTTACTGTAGCCTGGTAGTATAGTTTGAAATCAGGTAATGTGATGCCTCCATTCTTGTTCTTTTTGGTTAGGGATTGCTTTGGCTATTCAGGGTCTTTTTTGGTTCCATATGAATTTTGGAATAGTTTTTTTCTACTTATGTGCAGAATGTCATTGGCAGTTTGATATCGATAGTGTTAAATCTGTAAATTGCTTTGGAAAGTATGGCCATTTCAATGATATTGATTCTTTCTATCCATGAGAAAATTGCCTAGTTTTTAAAATGGTACTCAGCACAAAGATTTCAAAAGTATTTTGTAAAGGAAGGTGAGGCTAATGACTACCCTTAGAGATCTACAGCTATTCACCACCTCTTAATGTAGTTTGTGGACACTTGCATATATTGGTGACACGGCTGCATGAATGCAGTAAGCCATAAGTGAAACAGAAGAAATATTTTGTGTAAAATAATAATGAATCGGAAACATTACTTCCTTCATTCTAGGTCTCTAATCAACACAGTCATCCTGATCTTTGTGGTCCTATATTGGTTCTTCTTAGGAAAAAAAAAAAAAAAAAAAAAAAAAAAGTCAATCCCTGAATAATCTGGTCATGTTATCAAGTAAAATTTTTCTATTGACCTTTACTGGGATTCATTTTATATTTTGAGTGAATGAGTAAAAGAGAATAAAAAAGAGAAAAAGACAAAGGCATAAGAATAGAAGACTGACGAAAGACAACTTATCTTTAAATATGGAGAGCAATATCTGATTAATATTTTTATTATTTCATCTCTCAAAACCTATGAGGTTATAGTGAAAACTTGCTAGGTAAAATTCAGGTCTCATTGACCCTAAAATCTGCCCCAGGTAATTCATACACTTCTCTGTTATAATGAGTAAGTTAATTAACTTTAAGAGTTGGGTTTCTCTGTCTGTAAAATATAAATAGAAATAATAAGTAAATACTTATGGTTGTATTCATGAATACATGAGATAGCATTTAAAAAAAAAACTAGCCAGTATAAGGCATACATGCAGTACAGAATTCTTAATTGTGGTGATAAACACATTTCCTAGAGCCCCCATTTTTACCCCACTATGTCATTAGACCATAATCAGGAAATATTAGGATACTATCTCATTATCTGATGCCATAGAGATAAGTAAGAACTTCCTGTGTTTGCTTCTATTTGGTGAATATTTTTTTAAGAAAAATCGCAAGACAGGAAGCCAAGCTCTTTTAAAATTGACTAATACCTTAAAATGGAACAATAGAGCATTAAGCATGCTCTCCAAATAACATAAAATGGACATGAATTTATTCAATTAACAATAATAAGTACATATTTTCTATTTGTTGAGTGCTTACTAGCTCTGAAACTATTCTAGATACTGGGACACTAGCATTAAACAAAGTGAATGAAGTATCTACTCTCATTGAGCTTGCCATCTTGTGGAAGAAATAAAAATAAATAAATAGACAGTAATTGAGCTTTGAAGAAGATAATTCTAGTGAGAGTAGAAAGTGACAGGATGGTGGTGGTGGCTATTCTAGACAGGAGATAAGGAATGATTTCTCAGTGGAGGTGACATTTCTGCTGAGATCTGGATAGTACAATAATTAGCCATGATACAGTACAAAAGTGCTTCTACAGAAAAAAGAAAGTACAGATTTTCAAGCCTACGAAAAACATAGTATTTTGTGAAACACAGAATAACCCAGTGTGGCTGGAGCATACTGAGTAAACTCTAGCGTGGAAAGGAATGAGTACAGGAAAGGAGGCATAGGCTCAAATTATTTAGCACATCAAAGGCCATGGTAAGGAGACTGAATTTTATTCCAAGATAAGCAGGAAGCTATGAGATGCTCTAAGCAGGGAAGAAACATGATATGATTTGCCTTTTTTAAAATGATCTCTCTAATTGGCAGTATTGGGACAGGACATAAAATAAGGAGACTAGTTAGGAAACCATCATAATCCAGGTGAGAGATAACAAAGTATGAAACTAGTGTGCTAGTGTTGGAAACTGAAAAATAATTGGATTTGGGATATATTTGGAAAGTACTGTTGAAATAATTTGAAGAAAGATGAAATTTGACCAAAAGAGAGAAATCAAAAATGACTTCTAGGATTTGGCCTGAGCAACTGGGTGAATGGTGATAGTATAATGGAGTCAAAGAGCAGGATGACTTTAGGAGTCATACATCTAAGGATTGGTTTTGGATTTGTTAGTCTAAGCAGATTGTTAAATCTCGACATTCAATTAATGAGTCTGAAGCTCAGGGAAGGGGTGACTGTTGAAAGTACCCATTTGGGAGTCACCAGCAAATAGATGATGTTTTAAACATTGAGACTGGATAAAATCACTCAGAGGAGTATAACTAGAATTAGGGTTAATGTCTAAATGTTAGGGAATTGCAATATTTAGAGGTTTCAAAGAGGGAAAGGAGTCAGCAAAAAAAAAATGACAAGTTTCAGTGAGGTTGAAGGATAACAAGGGACGCCAAATGAAGAAAGTATTTCAAGAAGGAAAAGGTATTAACTACATTATAAGCTGCTCAGAAATGAATTTGCTTGAAAACACAGAGCTGAAGCCTGGATTGGCATGATGGGGACTGACAATGCCCCTAGAAAGTGCTGTGTCAGTGGAGTAGTGGGTGTTAAACTCTGATTCGTATGGGCTAGAGAAAGTAATAAAATGGAGGAAAATAAGAAGTCCTTAAGCTGTTTTGCTGAAAAAAAAAAAAAAAGAAAGAAAGGAACAACAAAATAGATTTGGGGTCAAAGGGTTTTATTTTATAATATGGGAGCTATCAGAGAATGTTTGCATGCAAATAGAGTACTTCAGTAGAGAGAGAAAATTGGTGAAATAGAGGAAAAAATTACAAAAGTGATTACCTTGAATAGGTGGAGAGGGATAAGTAAACAAATACGAGAGAGTAGCCACAGATAGCAGCACAGCAGTTCATCCGTAGTAAGGGAAGAGTAGACTTAGTATCAGGTAAAGACGTTCTCAGCAAACTATCGCAAGAACAGAAAACCAAATACCGCATGTTCTCACTCATAGGTGGGAATTGAACAATGAGATCATTTGGACACAGGAAGGGGAACATCACACACCGGGTTCTATTGTGGGGAGGCGGGAGGGGAGAGGGATAGCATTAGGAGATATACCTAATGTAAATGACGAGTTAATGAGTGCATCACACCAACATGGCACATGTATACATATGTAACAAACCTGCACGTTGTGCACATGTACACTAGAACTTAAAGTATAATAAAAAAAAAAGTACATTTAAAAAAAAAAAAAAGAATTCCAGAAGTATAAGATACAAGTATGGGTAATGCCAGCAGGACAAAAGTAAATTTCCATAGTGCATATGCAGATAGGTCTAAACATATGCTGTTGTTTTGTTAGTATAAGATATAATAAATTAGAAAACGAATTTGGGAAAAAAAAAAGATGCAGGTAGTCTGATTTATTTCATGGTGAAAAGGCGATTTATTTCTCTTAAAATTGCTTCTATGTTTCTCCACATAGTTATTAAAGTATAGTTGGCATATAGTTGGCGTACACTACACATATACTACACTACACACTACATATAAGTGTACTATTATATTTTGGCAAATGCATTCCTCAGTGAAGCCATCACCAAAATCAAGACTGTGAATAAATCTATCACTCTCACAAGTTTACTTATGACCCTTTGTAATCTCTCCCTGCACATCTGTGTCTCCATCTTTATTCTCCCGTCAGTCACTGATCAAATTTCTGTCACTATAAATTATTTTGCATTTGCTAGAGTTTTGTATAAATAGAACCATATGGTAAATATATGATTTGTCTGGCTTCTTTCTCTCAGCATACTTCTGAAAAATCATCCATGTTGTTGTATATATCTATAGTTCATTCCTTTACATTGCTTAGTAGTATTCCACTGTATGGATATAACACAATTTGTTTACCTAATCACTTGTTGATAGATGTTTGTATTGTTTCCAGTTTTTTACTAGTACAAATAAAGCTACTATAAATGTCCATATATAAATCTTTGTATATGTGTATACTTATTTTTCTCTCCTGGGAAAACACTTAGAAGTGGACTAGATATCAGATGATAGATATATTTTAACATTTAAAGAAATGAACAAACTGTTTTCTAAAATGGTTATGCCATTTTATATTTCCATCAGCAGTATATGAGAGTTTCAGTTCCTCAACATTCTCCCCAATGATTGGTATGATCATGTTTGTTGATTTTAATTATAGTAATGGGTTTGTGGTGTTTTTTAATTTTGGTTTTAATTTGCATTTCCCTAATGACTGATAATATTGGGCATATATCTTTTTATCTACTTATTTGGTAAAGTTCAAATATTTTGCCCATATTTTTAAAAAATGAATGATTTCTTTCCTTACTATTGAGTTGTAGAATTACTAAAATATACATTACTAGCAACTATGTTCTCTCAGTCTGTGGCTTGTCTTTTCATTGTCTTAACAGTGTTTTTTTTTAAAAAGCAGACGTTTTAAATTTTGATTAAGTCCAATTCATCAACGTGTTATTTCATTTCATGTGTTGTATGTTTAACATCGTATCTATGAAATTTTTGGCTAACAGATAATGAAAAGGACTTTTTATGAGATTAGGTGGTGTTAGCCACACAACTTTTTGTTTATCTTTTTCAGTAACTTTGGCAATTCTAGGTCCTTTCCACTTCCGTATGATTTTAGAATAATCTTATTAGTTTTACAAAAAAAATCTGCTAGCGTTTTTATTGAGATTGCATTGAATCTATAGACAATTTGGAAATAATTTATGTATAAACAATATTGAATCATCTTCCAGTCTATAACAAGTTAAATATTTCCATTCATTTAGGCATTCTTTATAATCTCTCAGAAATGTTTTATAGTTTTATTTTACAGATCTCACAAAATCAATTACATTTCTATATGCAAGCAATGTATATGGACTGTATTGCCAAACTCACTAGTACTTGTAGCATTTTTTTATAGTTTTCATTGAATTTTCTACTTTGATACTCATGACTCTATAAATAAAGCAATTTTACTTCTATTCCAATCTGAACACCTTCTATTTTTCTTGCCTGACTTCACTGTCTAGCACTTCCAGAAAATGTTGAGCAGAAGGGGTGCATGGAGATCCATCTCTTGTTCTTATGAGGAAAGTATTCAGTCTTTCACCATGAAATAAGTTGTTAGCTATAAGTTTAACGATGCCATTTGCCAGGTTGAAGAAATTCCCTTTCAATCCTAGTGTATTAAGTTGTTTGTTGGTTTGTTTTTTATAAGTGAACATTGACTTTTGTCAACTGCTTTTTCTTCATCTGAGATTATTTTTTTTCTTGTTAGTGCGTTAATATGGTGAATTGTATTATTTAATGTTTAAATAATAAATGAATTCTACGTTCCTGGGATAAACCCCACATGATTACAATGTATTCTCTTTTTAATATATTCTTGGATATATGTTGAAATTATGTTTGGAATGATATATTTATGTTCATGAGAAGTATTGGTCTATAATTTTCCTTTCTTGTTATGTTTTTGGTTTTTATATCAGAGCAATTTTGGAGAGCATTCTCTCTTTTTCAATTTTCTAGAATATTTCTGCCTAATTAGTATTTTTTTTCTTTCTGGTAGAATTTACCAGTGAAATCATCTGGGCCTTGAGTTTCATTTTGAAACATTTTAAGACACAGTTTAAATTTCTTTAACAGATATAGAGCTATTAAAGCTATTTGTTAGTGAGTGAGCCTAAGTAATATTTCTTTCATATAATTTGTCTATTTCATCTAATTTTTTTAATTTATAGGAATAAATTTGGTCACTTTATTATTTCATTTTCCTTTTAATACCTTTAAAATCTATAATGTCATCTTTCTCATTCTTGGCACTGATAATTTGTTTCTTCTCTATTTTTTACTTTCTCTGAACAACATAACAAGAGGTTTACTTTTTTCTGAAACACATTTTGGTTGCACTGATCTTTTCTAATGTTTCTCAGTTTTTTTCTTTCATCTTTATTATCTATTTTTCTAATTATTTTGTGGGTTTTTTTTGTTGTTGTTGTTCTTTTTCTAGTTTTTTAAGTTGGAAGTCTAAGTGACTAATTTGACTTTCTATGTGAAAATTTAGTGCTATACATTCACCCTAAGAACTGCTTTAGTAGCTTTCTACAAATTCTGACATGTTGTGTTTTCATTCATTTAAATAATACTTTCTAATCTCCGTTTGGATCTCTCCTTTGATTCATACTTTATTTAGAAGTGTGCTATTTAGTTTCCAAATATTTGGAGAGTTTTCTGAAATTGTATTGTTATTGATTTGAAATGTAATTCCTTTGTGGTTTGAGAACATACTTTTTATGAATGAAATCCTTCTGAATTTGTTGAAACTTGTTTTATGGCCCAATATATTATCTGTCTTGATAAGTGTTCTATGGGCACATGAAAAGAAAGCATATTCTGTTTTTTTCAGGTGGAATGTTTTATGAATGTCAATTAGGTTATATTGGTTGATAATAATGTTCAAATTATTATCTCCTTGTCGATTTTCTGTCAATCTGTCCTATCAGGTATTGCAAGAGTGAGATTGAAATCTGACTATAATTGTAGATTTACTGATTTCACCTTAGAGCTATATTTTTAATTCATGTGTTTAAAGTTCTGTTATTATGTGCAGAAAATTTTAAGATTCTTCTATCATCTTGATTAATTTCCTCTTTTATCATTATGAAAGGACTTATTTTATTATCATTACCATATCATTTGTTCTGAAATCTACTTTATCTGATATTAATATAGCCACTTTAACTGTTTTTATTATGACTAGTAAAATACAGATTTTCCATTCTGCATTATTTTGGATTAATTGAATATTTTTATGACTATTTAATCTCCTTTGTTGGGTTATTTTTTGTGACTTCTTGTTTTTTTATTTTAATGGTTGATTTAGGCTTTAGAGTATACATATTTAGTTTATTACAGTTTACCTTCAAATGATATATTGTCACTTTACATATAGTATAAGAACCTTGCAGCAGTGTACTTCCATTTCTCCCCTTCTGACCTTCATACTTTTATTGTCATATATGTTGCTCTTAGATGCCATATACCCCAAAATACATTGTTATTCTTGTTTAAACAGCCATTACCTTTAAAATGAGACAGTAAGAAATGTAAGAAAAATCTTATGAGAAAAAGTCTTACATACTTACTTACATAGTTAAAATTGTATATATGTTTCACTCCTTTGTGTAGACCCTTATTTCAATCTGGTATATTTTCTTATTTCCTGAAGGGCTTCCTTTACTATTTTGGAGTACAAGTATGTTGCTGATGAATGCTGTTAGCTTTGTTCATCTGAAATTTTTTATGTTACTTTTGTTTTGAAAATGTATTTTCACTGTGTCTAAAATTTTAGGTTGTCAGAATGTTTATTTTCCTTCAGCAATTAGAAAATAGTGCTTTTCTGGTGTCTTGCTTGCATTATTTCCAACAACAACAAAAAATCTGCTGTCATCCTGTTCTTTGTTCCTTTGTTGGTAATATGTCTTTTTTTCTGACTGCATTTATGATTTTCTCTTTCTCACTGGTTTTGATCAATTTTTTAATGATGTTTGTTGGTATAGTTTTCTTTACATTTCTTTTCTTGTGCTTGGGGTTCATTAAACTTTTTAGATCTGTAGGTTTACAGTTTCCATAAAATTGGAAAAATTTACAGCCACAACATCTTCAAATATCTCCCACCCACTCATCTTTAAGGTTTCAAATTGCATGTTTATTTTCTCACTTAAAGTTGTCTCACAGCTTTCTGAAGTCAATTTCAGTTTTAAAAACTGTTTTCTTCTGTATGTTTCCTTTTGGATAGTTTCTGTTGCTATTTTTTATTCAATTTCACTAACGCTAACTTCTACAAAGTCTGATCTGCCACTAATCTCATCTAGTGTAATTTTTATGTCAGATATTTTAGCTTTCATTCATAAAAGTTTGGTTTGGGTGTCTTGTTTGGTTAATGGTCATTTTACATACTTCATGCCTCCCTTTAACTTTCTTAAATTTATAAAATAATCATAATAACTGTTTAAATATTATTGTCTGCCATTCTAATGTCTATGTCAGTTCTGGGTCAGTTTTGATAAATTGATTATTCATTGTTTACTTTGTTTTTCTGCTTCTTTGTATGCCTTGTAATCTTTTACTGGATGCTAGACATTGTTCATTTTACCTTGTTGCATGCTGAATATTTTGTATTCTTATAAGTATTCATGAGTTTTACATTGGAACAAAATTATGTTACTTGGATACAGTTTGATCCTTTTAGATCTTCTATTATAATTTTTAAGGCAGATATAGAACAGTGCTTAGTCTAGGGCTAATTATTCCTCACTACTAAGTCGAGACCTTCCTTTGTCATCTTCGGAGTGTCCCATGGATTATGAGTTTTTCCAGTCTAACTGATGGAATTGGGCATTATTCTCAAAGGTGTGTGATCCTTGCCATGGTTTCCTTCAATCCCTTCTGTTTGATTCTTTCTCTGGCCTTGGGTTGTTTCCTCACATGCAAGTTCTCATCATTGATACTGGATATTTTTTGCAGCTCTCTAGGGCTCTCTTTTCATGCAGATCGCTTTTCTTCTGGAACTTCAGCCTGGAAAATTTACCTACCTTAATCTCTCCAGACTCTCAGCTCTGTCTGCTCAGTGCAGGGAGTATGCTGGTTTCTGCCTGGATTCCCTTGTGTTTTCTCTCCCTGTAGCACAGTCTAGCCATCTCTCAAGCCAGTAAACTGTGTCAATAGTAGGGTCTACCTCACTGATTTCCAGTTTCTCACTGTCCTGTGCTGCTAGATTCATTATATTGTTTTGAAATTTTTAAAAAATATATATTTTGCCTGTTTCTTAGTTATTTGCATCTGGAAAGTAAAGCTGGTCTCTATTATTTCATCTT
Source organism: Macaca nemestrina (assembly GCF_043159975.1). Classification (NCBI taxonomy): domain Eukaryota; kingdom Metazoa; phylum Chordata; class Mammalia; order Primates; family Cercopithecidae; genus Macaca; species Macaca nemestrina. The sequence goes on along the minus strand of NC_092130.1, from coordinate 88,708,113 downwards.
GGCCAGAGGCAAAAGTCTCACTTTATTTGTTTTGTTTTGCTTTTGTCAGTGGAATAAAAGCAAGGTCATCAGCTGAGAATTAGAGGAAGTGGAGGGCTTGAGGTTTAACAAGAGTAGCAAAGATATGAAATAGTTATCTTGGAGAGTAGTGAACAAATTGACTCCTAAAAACATTAAAATTTCTAGGCATTTCTTGTGGAATTACTTAGCTTCAAAATTAGGGGTTTTGTGGAAATAATTAAAAGATAAGTATATATAGATTACAACAACTTGACTCTCTCATAATATCTATCTTTATTCTTTAATGTGAAGCCCAGTACTTGTCCTTGCATGTCCAATTTTACTCAAAGTTTAAACGAAAACAGATTTAATGACTTCAATTACTTAAAAAGCAAATGCTTTTAGATGTCAGTATTTAAAGGAAAAAGTCAAGGGAGCTGATAGTTTTAACAAATATTTTATGAAAAAATAGAACTTCAACTCTTTGGGTTACTAATGTAAAGGAAGTGTTAAATAAAATGGATGCCTTTGCAATGATTGCCTGCTAAATTGATTGTGAAAAACTGATGTATATTGTTTTCTATTCAGGTTCTTTGCCTTTCTGTAATATAGGCTGAATTCTATAAGAAATAAGTTAACTCTAACTGGTGCACATAGTATTAGTTTTAATCTTTTTTTCACAAGATTTATCTCTATTTGTCTTTACAGTATCTTTTGATCAATTTATTTTGTGATTTCTTTATGAATTGCCTTTATTTTTTTCAGACACTAAGTATATTAACACAGCAAGCTATATTAGCCTTTGATTTACATTTTGTTTTAGTGTCATTTGTAGTATTTGTAGACAGCATTTTCACTTTGAGTTATTTATTTTATACCACTGAGTCAAAGGAAAAAAATGAACTCGAGAAAGTGTTTGTTTGGGTGTAAGACTGTCATATCTTGGTTTTTCTGAATCGTTTTCAACATATGTAATACATATTCACTAATTTTGTGTGGTGACTGATGCCTTTATATTTTTTCTAAATATTCTA